>NW_025728223.1:1235000-1437500 GCF_021461385.2 Schistocerca piceifrons
GAAATATTTACTATGAGGACATTTATTACAGCTTCAAAAGCCACAGGTATTTAACACTTACCCCAAGTCAACAAAAATTTGAATCTGAGGAATAATGTTTGTTGAAACTGTAACGTAACTCTGACTATCTATCATTAAGTTGTTTATGATCAACAAAGAGATGTAAATGAGTGTAATGTTACTACCTAGCCAGTGTTTCATACACCGGAGCAGCGGACGACCACTTCTGCTTGTTTTAATGCCAGCTTCTCTTAGAGTTTCTTGGTCCAAGATGCTGCTGGTATTTGCTACAACACAAAAACACATGCTATGTAATGGTACTTTTTAGCAGTGTACTGTTTCTTAGTCATGATTTTATTTGTGATAAAAATAAAACATATACATAATTTCATATTTTTAACAAATAATTCTGAAAAATAAAAGTAGAGCACCTGTAATACAGCTGATGGGTTAAAAATCAAATGTGTGTCTGAAATGTGATTCAAATGTATTCATAGTTTAAATAATAAAATCTTACAACTACACTGGAGATGAATATGTTGTGTGACACAATATGCCGCTGTTGATGGTTTTAATTTTATAAAGTTCTTGTCTTAATAATTACTAGGACATTCTGTTCTAGTGTGTGCTTGTGTGTGGTCAATGAGGGGTAAATAAGAGGAAAAGGGAAATGCATGGGTGGGATGGGGGGAGGGAGCCTTGTGAAAATGCAAAGACCACTGTCAGACTTTAGTCACAACAGACATGCCTATAGAAGTTTACAATGTCATCTCTCCTTAGTCGCTCAAGAGGAGACCAAAAGCACCAGCTTCAAATACTTCCTGATTCAGCAGCTCACAATCAAATAATACAGAAGAGAAAAAAAAAGAAAAAAAACCTGAGTAGTCCACTATGCCTCACTAATGAACTTATTGGTGTGCAAATTGTGTAAAACGTGCCTTGCAGGGAGAGTATCTTGTGGGTATACAGAAAATGGCCAGCAGTCATCAGGAAAAATATAGAACAAGATAGCAAAGGGGAAGTCCATAATCATAACACAGGACTAGAAAAGAATTTGCCAGACATCAGACAAATACGGATAAGTGGAAGGTGGGAGGTGGAGGGTGTCTGAAGGATGTCACTCAGTGGGAATCTCATGGGAGTGGAGGAAACCAAGAAGGGATTTAGGTGACACATCTCATGATGTAGAGAAAGTTTTTTACAATTGTGGTACTTAGATGTTGTACACATTCCAATCCCCCACTACATGCACCAGACACTCATTTAAATCTGAAGTTTAGTGGTCACTGTGCATCCACAAAAAGCTGAACATCGGTTGTAAGTCAGCTGGAGTGAGATATGAGCTACCAGATCCATTTGAAGGACACAAACAGGCATTGGGTCCGCCTGGTGAATTGAGAAGATTAGCAAAGAAAAGTTATTTTTTGTCTCCAGACATTAATAGACAGGATGAGCCTATCTTCAGATAGTATCTGACTTGGTTATGGAGTTCTTATCTTGAATAAATTTGTTTGATGCGTAGTTCACTCCTCAATATTTTCCATATAAAATTATGTTCTTTCATGGGCCATTTGATTCTATTCTTGTGTATAGTATAAAATGTATTATGATGTGGGGTTCTAGGAGATACAGGAAGTACACAGTACATAATAAAGCTGGGATTCCAGAGCTAGTTATGTAGAATTGGGAATGAAAATTTGGCAAATGAGATAAAGGTCTAATGTAAAGGCTTGGCAAATGTTTTGTCTGGAGTGTGGCACTATATAGGGCAGAAACATGGACACTGTGATGAGAGAATGAAAAAACGTTAGAAGCATTTGAGATGCGGATGTGGATGAGAATGGAGAGAATAAGCTGGATGGAAAGAGTCAGTAATGAAGGAGTACTGGAAAGGGTTGGCGAGAGAACATGTCTGCTGAAGGTTTTAAGAGAAAGGAAATAGAACTGGTTGGGACATTCACTGAGAAGGGAGTGCTTGCTAATAGATGATTTGGACGGATTGGTGTTGTCATAACAGCCGTCTGTGTCATGTCTGCTGTGCAGTGAGCTACATTAATTTAAGTATTAACTGTATTTTTCTTACTTGTCACTTCTTCTGTGTGTTTTTGCTTTTACGAAGCTTTAATTGATGAGTGCTACTAATAGTGTCCCAACGATTTCGTGTTTGTTTTGAATACAGTCAGAGAGAGTCCCTTTAGTCAGCCACAGTGCCAGTAGTGCTAGTGTTTGTTTACAATACAGTCCAGAGACAGGTAGTGCTAGTTTCATTGTTTTCTACAAGAAGTGTATAGTAACAACAGTTTAGTCAAATATCAGCCACCTTTAGTGAATTAGCAGTCTAGTTAAAAGTTGATTAACTCTCTACAGTAAATTGATTTCTTATGATGGATAGGATGTGCGACTGCTGTGTACGGACGCAGGAGGAGCTGGCCACTGTTCGCAAACAGCTGAATGTGTTGATAGCAATGGTCAGCCATCTTCAGGCTGCTGCCTTGGAGTGTAGCAGCAGTTGGGAGTCTGGTGCATTGCATGGTACACCACAGGTGTTACATGCTTCACCCATTGTCACTGCTGTCAAGACATCTTCACGGGTACCAGGCACGGTTGGGCCATCCTCTCCCCAAGGGGAGTGGCAGGTTCAGCGGCGTTCATGGCGCACGAGGCGGAGGGTCAATGTGGAGGCTGGCCGTGTGGCATCACCCGCTCTGCCTGTGAGTGGACATGTGGCCGCTCCTTCAGCAAGGTCTGAGCAGGCACACGGGGGGAGGGGTTTATTAGTGATTGGGAGCTCCAACGTTAGGCAGGTGATGGAGCCCCTTAGGGAAATAGCGGAAAGGTCAGGGAAGAAGGCCAGTGTTCACTCTGTCTGCTTGCCGGGGGGGCCTCATCTGAGATGTGGAGGAGGCTCTGCTGGCGGTGATAGAGAGCAGTGGGTGCACCTGACTGCAAATTGTTGCTCATGTTGGCACCAATGACTCCTGCCGTCTGGGTGCAGAGATCATCCTCAGTTCATACAGGCAGTTGGCGGAGATCGTGAAGGTGGAAAGCCTCGCTCACGGGGTGGAATCTGAGCTAACTATTTGTAGTGTCGGTCCCAGAACTGATCGCTGTCCTCTGGTTTGGAGCTGAGTGCAAGGCTAAAACCAAAGATTCAGATGATTCTGCGGAGATCTGGGGTGCAAATTTCTTGACGTCCAATATTGGGTGGAGAATTGGTCAGGCATGCACTACACGCAGGAAGCGGCCACAAGGGTAGCGGACTACGGGTGGAGTGCACATGTGGGGTATTTAGGTTAGAGAATTCCTTCCCTAGGCCCGACAAGATGCCTCCTGACATGTGGCAACGTAGGAGTAGGCAAAATGCAACAGGGAATAACAATATTAATCTGCTAATAGTAAACTGCAGCAGTGTCTATAGAAGGGTCCCAGAACTGCTGTCATTAATAAACGGTCACAATGCCCACATAGTACTAGGGACAGAAAGTTGGCTGAACCAGACGTAAACAGTAATGAAATTCTAAACTCAGATTGGACTGTATACCGCAGAGACAGGCTAGACAGTGAAGGGGGAGGCATGATGAGAAGTCCAATAGTATTGAAGGAGATTGACGGAGTTCCGTAATGTGAAATAATTTGGGTGAAGGTCATGGATAAAGCAGGCTCAGACATGGTAATTGGATGTCTCTATAGGCCCCCTGGCTCAGGAGCTGTTGTGGCTGAGCACCTGAAGGACATGTTATAGTTTTGGGTGCAGATTTTAATTTACCAGATACAGACTGGGAGACTCGAATGTTCATAACGGATGGCAGGAACAAAGAATCCAGTGAAATTTTTTAAAGTGCTTTATCTGAAAACTACCTTGAGAAGTTAAACAGAGAACCGACTCATGTTGATAAAATATTAGACCTTCTGGTGACAAACAGACCCAAACTATTTGAAACAGTTAACACAGAACAGGGAATCGGCGATCATGAAGTGGTTACTACATCAATGATTTCAGCTGTAAATACAAATATTAAAAGATGTAGGAAGATTTTTCTGCTTAGCAAAAGTGACTAAAAGCAGATTTCAGAGCACTTGATGGCTCAACACAAAGTTTTGTCTCAAGTACACATAGTGTTGAGGATCGGTGGACAAAGTTCAAAACCGTCGTACAATATGTGTTAGATGAGTATGTGACAAGCAAGATCGTAAGAGACAGAAAAGAGCCACCATGATACAACAACCAAGTTAGAAAACTGCTGCGAAAGCAAAGGGAACTTCATAGCAAACATAAACATAGCGAAAGCCTTGCAGACAAACAAAAATTACACGAAGCCAAATGTAGTGTGAGGAGGGCTATGTGAGAGGCATTCAATGAATTCGAAAGTAAAGTTCTATGTATTGACTTGGCAGAAAATCCTAAGAAATGTTGGTTTTATGTCAAAGCGGTAGGTGGATCAAAACAGAATGTCCAGTTACTCTGTGACCAAAATGGTACTGAAACACAGGATGACAGACTAATTGCTGAAATACTAAATGCCTTTTTCCAAAGCTGTTTCACAGAGGAAGACTGCACTGTAGTTCCTTCTCTAGATTGCCACACAGACGACAAAATGGTAGGTATTGAAATAGACGACAGAGGAATAGAGAAACAATTAAAATCGCTCAGAAGAGGAAAGGCCGCTGGACCTGATGGGATACCAGTTTCAATTTACACAGAGTATGCGAAGGAACTTGCCCCCCCTTCTTGCAGTGGTGTACAGTAGGTCTCTAGAAGAGCATAGAATTCCAAAGGATTGGATAAGGGCACAGGTCATCCACATTTTCAAGAAGGGACATCGAACAGATGTGCAGAACTATAGACCTATATCTCTAACATCTATCAGTTGTAGAATTTTGGAACACGTATTATGTTCGAGTATAATGACTTTTCTGGAGACTAGAAATCTACTCTGTAAGAATCAGCATGGGTTTCGAAAGAGACGATCGTGTGAAACCCAGCTCGAACTGTACGTCCATGAGACTCAGAGGGCCATACACATGGGTTCGCAGGTAGATGCAGTGTTTCTTGACTTCCGCAAGGCATTCGATACAGTTCCCCACTGTCGCTTAATGAACAAAGTAAGAGCATATGGACTATCAGGACCAATTGTGTGATTGGATGGAAGAGTTCCTAGATAATAGAATGCAGCATGCCATTCTCAATGGAGAGAAGTCTTCCGAAGTAAGAGTGATTTCAGGTGTGCCACAGGGGAGTGTCGTATGGCCGTTGCTATTCACAATATACATAAATGACCTTTTGGATGACATCAGAAGTTCACTGAGGCTTTTTCTGGATGATGCTGTGGTATATCAAAAGTTTGTAACAATGGAAAATTGTACTGAAATGCGGGAGGATCTGTGGCGAATGGACGCATGGTGCAGGGAATGGCAATTGAATCTCAATGTAGACAAGTGTAATGTGCTGTGAATACATAGAAAGAAAGATCCCTTATTATTTAGCTACAATATAGCAGGTCAGCAAATGGAAGTAGTTAATTCAATAAATTATCTGGGAATAGGCATAAGGAGTGATTTAAAATAGAATGATCATATAAAGATGATCGTCTGAAAAGCAGATGCCAGACTGAGATTCATTGGAAGAATCCTAAGTAAATGCAATCCAAAAACAAAGGAAGTAGTTACAGTACAATTGTTTGTCCACTGCTTTAATACTGCTCACCAGTGTGGGATCCATACCAGATAGGGTTGATAGAAGAGAGAGAGAAGATCCAACTGAGAGCAGCGCGCTTCATTACAGGATCATTTAGTAATCGTAAAAGCGTTATGGAGATGATAGATAAACTCCAGCGGAAGACTCTGTAGGAGAGATGCTCAGTAGCTCGGTACGGGCTTTTGTTGAAGTTTCAAGAACATACATTCACGGAGGAGTCAAGGAATATATTTCTCTCTCCTACGTATATCTCACGAAGAGAGCATGAGGATAAAATCAGAGAGATTAGAGCCGACAGAGAGGCATACCGACAGTCCTTCTTTCCACGAACAATATGAGACTGGAATAGAAGGGAGAACTGATAGAGGTACTCAAGGTATCCTCCACCACACACTGTCAGGTGGCTTGCGGAGTATGGTTGTAGATGTAGATGTTGATGTTGATGTAGATGTAGATGTAGATGGGTTTGTGGGAGAAGACTGAGAGGAAGAAGGAGATAGAAGATAATAGATGACAAATGACATAAAAGGAAGAGAAAATTATGCAGATCTGAAGAGATTGCAAAAGACTGGACAGCCTGGAGAACTACCATCTGAAAACCTGGCTTTTGGCAGAACATTGATGATGATGATGATGATGATTATTTGCAAAGTGGAGGTAGGTAAAAGTAATGAGATACATTAACTCCTTAGGAAAAAATTATCAGTGTCATTCATGTAAATCTTCAGTTTTCTATATGGGACTAGTTAGACACTAGGTTAATCACAGAAATGAGGAAAAGATGAGATGAATACTTTTAACACTCAGAAGCACATACTGTAAAATGTTGACCAGACTGAGAGCAGCTTTATAATATGATAGAAGTACTTCATGAAGACTAAAGAAGTCAGTCTAGTTTAAGATATCCATCTCTCAGCCTTGACCACAATAATGGAGGCCTGCAGAATATTTTACTGAGCTATAGGTGATAGGGAAAGGTCCAATTTCAAATGGATATGTTTACTGACAAAGAAACATGACTCACTACCCTGAGACTAGGACAAATGTTGAGTAGTGAAGAACAATGAGTAGGCCTTCAGTTCTAATGCACAAAAGCCAGACACATACAGAATGTCATACACACAACCCACAAGATGGAGCATTTGAACTCTATAATAACATATGGAGAGGAAGATTACACATCCATCTTCTCACAGATGGTTGAGGGACCTTGTCTTCTCAGTACAGACTGTCTAAACTGTACAATTTAACAGTCAGCAGATGATGTTTGAAGTAATCATTGATCACAAATCTACAGATGCCAGTCATTGAATACAGGCCCCTATTCTGATCAGACCAGAGGTGGGAATGGTGCCTAAATATGTCATAATGTACCACCAAAACTGTTTTCTCAATAAAATAACAATCTGGAAATTTAGATGGATAAAAAGTATTTAGTTTGACATTCTTTACATGGAGAGAGACGTTATTTGGAATTTGTGCTGATGCCACACTGCAAACCAAGTGTTGAAAGGCACATAATGGGAATAATGTTTTTGAAAGGAGTGAGATGGAGGACTGGAGCTTATCCACAATGTTATTCAGTCTGTACACTGAACAAGCAGTTTAAAAAAGAAGTTGAACTCTTATCCTATCCCAACTACTTCACCTCACAGTGTAAAACACGCAGTTATTTTCTGGACATATTCCAGTCTCTGCTTTGCCCTGAAGTTCTTACTTTTATAGCTCCCTCAAGTATGATGGAAGTTACTTGTTGCTCTGTCAGCACATAACCTATCATTTTGTCCCTTTTTGTCATTGTTTCTGTGGTGAAACTCTACATTTTTTTTTGTCATATAAATTCACTGAATTCACAACATTCCTATGTAGAACCACATCACAAACATTTTGATCCTCTCCTTTTCTTGTTTTCCACAATACTTAATTGACTTCTATACAGTTCTGTGCTCCTTCCAAATTTACAATCCTCCCTCCCTCCCACCTCCCAACCACCCTGACATCCCCCCTCCCCTTTCCTTTACGACTTACGGAAATGTTAACTGTGCCTCTAGTATTATTTGATTGCATGTCTCCCAATACTTGTTTAACTCTTAATCTTCATTGAATCAGCTATGTCTTCTAACCCTTCTTGTTTCATGCCTTCAGACAAATCCTACCCCACATAGGGGCTTTAATCTACTCTTTCCACCTATCATCTCACTCCTCTAAGTTGAACAGTGGAATTACTTTTGCATACTCTTTACTGTTTGCTCCTTTGGCTTCTATTTTCACCAAAGGTTGCATTGACTTTTATTTATGCTGAATAGTCCAACCCCATGACTATTTCATTTATGATTTCTTCAGACATTTTTGCAGTCATTTCACTTCAGCTTGACTGCTTTCCTGTTTATTTTACACTTAGGTGACTTATATTGATGTATTCCTGTCTCTTACTGCGCATTTTTGTAGTTAGTTACTTTATGAATCAGTTCCAGTATAACTTCTGCAACACAATGTTTCTTTACAGTTATCTTGTGCATACTTAAGTTTGTCTAAATCCAAGTTCTGTGATTGTCCTTTTCGGATAATCCCTTTCTCTTCAACTGACCTGCCTATTGCAGTATTCATTATCACACTATTTACTGCCTCTCAGAACTTCACATATGCATCATTACTTCCAATGAACCCCACTTCCTTCACCACTAATAGTTCTGGACAATTCTCTGAAACTTCAGTCTATTTTTCATCATTACTAAATTGTGAAAAGACTGTATCTGCACCTGAGTACACCTTGCAATCCAATATCTGATTTTGCAAAATGTCTCAAAATGATATAATCCAGCTAGAATATTCTCAGGCCTCTAGGGCTTTCCCAATATACCTCCTTCTCCAGTAATTTTCAAATAGCATAGTAATAATTAATAAGTAAAACTTACAGAACAATTGAATTTGTGTTTTTTACTTCATCACTCCTATTGTCAAGCTCACACTCTTCAACTCTGCCTTCTATTACATTGCCTTAATATAGCATTCCACTCACTCACTCATTAGATTTCCATGCTCCTTGCATGCACATTTTGTCATATACTTTCACTCTCTTCATCGTCAGATTGTAACATTGGCACATATACCTGAACCATTACCATTTTTTTTCTTTTCTTTTTCTCTTCTTTTCTTCTTCTTGGCTATGCAGATGATTGGTCAACATCTATGCAACACAGAAATTTGCAACAGCTTCTGATTTAGACATCTTCAGCCAATGCTTCCATAAAGGGAGCTTACAAGCTACTACAAGAACAACTGAAGTTGCATGATTTGACATCTCTGATTGGCACACAGAGCCCTTGATGTCCATTTTGAGGGAGACAGACTATCATAACACGCATCCAAAATTCCTTGGGGCCTGACACTACCTTTTAAGCAGCAGTTAACACCAACACCTGGAAAGCTCAAAAGCACCAACAATATTCTGCCAAAGCTCTGTGGTCTAGTTGGGCAGCATCAGTCTCTTCACTCAACAGCAGAGTACGTCTACAGTGTGTCCTTCTAGCACAATAGTTCATATGCGAAAAAGATATATGTACAACTTAACCAATCCATGCCCATTTTCAGTAGGTGTGTACAGTCTATTTTCACACATTAGTTACCTATCTTGTGTCACATTCCACCTCCATAGGTAAGATGTAAAAGGGCACTGCTACACATACACCAGAATTCTTATGACCAGGTTTCTTCCTGAAGATGTATTCAATGCCACTGATAAATTGGAATGCTACTGGCAACAAAGGTCTTCTCTGCCATGCCTGAAAGTGTCCTGCACCCAGGGGGAAACCAATGGGCTTATAAGCCTTGGACAATTTGTGGATTTCAATAGTGCATGGAAGATGTGTACACACATTCTACAAATGAAGCAAATCTTCATTACCATCTTGGGTGTGTAATGGCAGATAGTTCTTCATGTGTTATCAACATGTCCCACAAGGGCCAACATGGATCATATTGAATAATTCCTGACACTGATGATTAGTGTGATGAACTGTATAATAGAGGTCAATATTCCATTACAACTATTGCCATTTGTTTCATATACACTTGAGAGGTGTGTTGAAATGTCAATATGCAGTAGTTTAGTAATCTTTGTATAGGTATCATTTGATCAAAAAGCCCTTCCCATTGGCAGGTTGAAATGAGAGACTAATCCAAAATGTTTTGCCAATTGTGAGTTCATTGTGAACTGAAAATAATTAAGCTTCGGCATAAAAAAAAAAAAAAATTAAGAACCTTCATTCTTTCTCCACTCTGAACAGTAGTGTCTCCAACATCGAGGTACACCCTTCAAAAACCTCCTCTTTATCTCATCGGGCACTCCTGAAAATATAAATAAAGACATATTAATAATTATCATCAACACTCAAATCTTATCTAGATTGTAAAAAGAAGTTCTGCATTACAGCAAACAGAGACAAATAAGGAACAAAATGTGACAAATGCTTAAGGTACAGAGTTCCCTTCATTTAGAAAAACAAAGATACGAGTTGCAGAGAAGATTACACATCAATTAAGTCTACGAGAAATTCATGCAAAGAAAGCAGAGAAGGACTTTCTAGTCAGCTCATCCACCAGTTATGCATCTTTTGTTAATAGCAATACAAGTGTGAGTAACCTGTAAAGAATAAATAAAAAGTAATAACTCATCTCGTGTCAAATCACTTTATTTACAAAGTTACTCTCTGAAATTACTCGTCACCTGAAACAACAAAACTATAGTCTCACATGCCTCATGGGGAATGTAGATCAATCCTTTAACACCATTGACACTAGAAGGGCAGCAATGAACCCATTTTTTATATTACAACCCTCTTCACCATCACCATACCATCACCACCATCCACTTTATAACAATGAAATTTTTGAAGATTTACTTTTTGCTCTTTTGTCCATATTTTGTTTTCTATTTGGTTTGAACAAAGATTCCTGTTTTGTTACGCTTGCTATTTTGACCGGTGGAAGACATCATCATCAGTGGATGTTTGAGAACAAGAATTTGGACTATTTTAAACATCCCACAAAAAGCTTTGAAATTGTATAGTCCAGTTAAACTGATGATTACTACGTGCCAAGTAAGGTTAAAGCAACATGGCTTAGTTGTGGTTGGCTCTCCAGGGGGGATATATATATATATATATATAGAGAGAGAGAGAGAGAGAGAGATAGATAGAGAGAGAGAGAGAGAGATAGATAGAGAGAGAGAGAGAGAGAGAGAGAGAGAGAGATAGAGAGAGAGATAGAGAGAGAGATAGATAGATAGATAGAGAGAGAGAGAGTGTGTGTGTGTGTGTGTGTGAGTGTGTGTGAGTGTGTGTGTGTGTGTGTGTGTGTGTGTGTGTGTGTGTGTGTGTGATTTTTTTTCTGTGTGAGTGTGTGATTTGATAATGAGGAGAGAAGAAAAAGGGGGTGAAACATGATACCGATTCATAGCCTACTCTTCTCAATTAGCACCGACAGGGCCACCAAGCTTCAAGTCCCCATCTGATAGATCACTATCAACAATGTAGACAGTCACCACATTGTAACACACCAAAAAAATGTTTGGAATTTAATCTGGGACAGTGATTGAAAAGCTGATGATCAGGATATTTATGCTACCATTTCTACTCTCCATGATGGTCAAATAATGGCATTGAAAATTTCATACACCACCAGGTTTCAAGCAGGCATACCTCTGAACTGAGCAGCACCACACAGCACAATAATAGTCAATGATGAAGGGAGGTTTGACTAGCTGTCAGGTTACACAAAACATTCCCACCTCTGAAGAGAACCTAATGAATACTGCCCCTCTATAATAGTTGCTTCTGACATTTACAACCCGAGGCAAATAAAATGAAGCACTACAAAGTAATTATCTAAATGGGACAGAAATTCATGGATCTGATGTAAATATACAGATAAACAACAATTTTAGAAAAAATTGGAAGATTTTTCCCAGAAAAAGAGCTTCACAAATTCATCAAGTCCGTAATGATTTGGTCCAACTCTGGCCCTTATGCAAGCAATTTTCAGCCTGTTTTTGGCTGTTGTTGTTGTGGTCTTCAGTCCTGAGACTGGTTTGATGCAGCTCTCCATGCTACTCTATCCTGTGCAAGCTTCTTCATCTCCCAGTATCTATTGCAACCTACATCCTTCTGAATCTGCTTAGTGTATTCATCTCTTGGTCTCCCTCTACGATTTTTACCCTCCACACTGCCCTCCAATGCTAAATTTGTGATCCCTTGATGCCTCAAAACATGTCCTACCAACCGATCCCTTCTTCTAGTCAAGTTCTGCCTCGAACGTCTCTTCTCCCCAATCCCATTCAATACCTCCTCATTAGTTACGTGATCTACCCACCTAATCTTCAGCATTCTTCTGTAGCACCACATTTCGAAAGCTTCTATTCTCTTCTTGTCCAAACTAGTTATCGTCCATGTTTCACTTCCATACATGGCTACACTCCATACAAATACTTTCAGAAACGATTTCCTGACACTTAAATCTATACTCGATGTTAACAAATTCCTCTTCTTGAGAAACGCTTTCCTTGTCATTGCCAGTCCACATTTTATATCCTCTCTACTTCGACCATCATCGGTTATTTTACTCCCTAAATAGCAAAACTCCTTTACTACTTTAAGTGTCTCATTTCCTAATCTAATTCCCTCAGCATCACCCGATTTAATTCGACTACATTCCATTATCCTCGTTTTGCTTTTGTTGATGTTCATCTTACATCCTCCTTTCAAGACACTGTCCATTCCATTCAACTGCTCTTCTAAGTCCTTTGCTGTCTCTGACAGAATTACAATGTCATCGGCAAACCTCAAAGTTTTTACTTCTTCTCCATAAATTTTAATACCCACTCCGAATTTTTCTTTTGTTTCCTTTACTGCTTGCTCAATATACAGATTGAATAACATCGGGGAGAGGCTACAACGTAGGTTTGCCTTTTCTTAATCTTTCTTCTAAGATAAGTCGTAAGGTCAGTATTGCCTCAAGTGTTCCAACATTTCTACAGAATCCAAACTGATCTTCCCCGAGGTCGGCTTCTAACAGTTTTTCCATTCGTCTGTAAAGAATTCGCGTTAGTATTTTGCAGCTGTGACTTATTAAACTGATAGTTCGGTAATTTTCACATCTGTCAACACCTGCTTTCTTTGGGATTGGAATTATTATATTCTTCTTGAAGTCAGAGGGTATTTCCCCTGTCTTGTACATCGTGCTCACCAGATGGTAGAGTTTTGCCATGACTGGCTCTCCTGAGGCCATCAGTAGTTCAAATGGAATGTTGTCTACTCCCGGGGCCTTGTTTCGACTCAGATCTTTCAGTTCTCTGTCAAACTCTTCACGCAGTATCTTATCTCCCATTTCGTCTTCATCTACATCCTCTTCCATTTCCATAATATTGTCCTCAAGTACATCGCCCTTGTATAAACCCTCTATATACTCCTTCCACCTTTCTGCCTTCCCTTCTTTGCTTAGAACTGGGTTTCCATCTGAGGTCTTGATATTCATACAAGTGGTTCTCTTCTCTCCAAAGGTCTCTTTAATTTTCCTGTAGGCAGTATCTATCTTACCCCTAGTGAGACAAGCCTCTACATCCTTACATTTGTCCTCTAGCCATCCCTGCTTAGCCATTTTGCACTTCCTGTCGATCTCGTTTTTGAGACATTTGTATTCCATTTTGCCTGCTTCATTTACTGCATTTTTATATTTTCTCCTTTCATCAATTAAATTCAACATTTCTTCTGTTACCCAAGGATTTCTATTAGCCCTCGTCTTTTTACCTACTTGATCCTCTGCTGCCTTCACTACTTCATCCCTCAGAGCTACCCATTATTCTTCTACTGTATTTCTTTCCCCAATTCCTGTCAATTGTTCCCTTATGCTCTCCCTGAAACTCTGTACAACCTCTGGTTCTTTCAGTTTATCCAGGTCCTATCTCCTTAAATTCCCGCCTTTTGCAGTTTCTTCAGTTTCAATCTGCAGTTCATAACCAATAGATTGTGGTCAGAATCCACATCTGCCCCAGGAAATGTCTTAATTTAAAACCTGGTTCCTAAATCTCTGTCTTACCATTATATAATCTATCTGATACCTTTTAGTATCTCCAGGATTCTTCCAGGTATACAACCTTCTTTTATGATTCTTGAACCAAGTGTTGGCTATGATTAAGTTATGCTCTGTGCAAAATTTTACAAGGCGGCTTCCTCTTTCATTCCTTCCCCCCAATCCATATTCACCTACTATGTTTCCTTCTCTCCCTTTTCCTACTGACGAATTCCAGTCACCCATGACTATTAAATTTTCGTCTCCTTTCACTACCTGAATAATTTCTTTTATCTCGTCATACATTTCATCTAATTCTTCATCATCTGCAGAGGTAGTTGGCATATAAACTTGTACTACTGTAGTAGGCATGGGCTTTGTGTCTATCTTGGCCACAATATTGCGTTCACTATGCTGTTTGTAGTAGCTAACCCGCACTCCAATTTTTTTATTCATTATTAAACCTACTCCTGCATTACCCCTATTTGATTTTGTATTTATAACCCTGTAATCACCTGACCAAAAGTCTTGTTCCTCCTGCAACCGAACTTCACTAATTCCCACTATATCTAACTTTAACCTATCCATTTCCCTTTTTAAATTTTCTAACCTACCTGCCCGATTAAGGGATCTGACATTCCACGCTCCGATCCGTAGAACGCCAGTTTTCTTTCTCCTGATAATGACGTCCTCCTGAGTAGTCCCCGCCCGGAGATCCGAATGGGGGACTATTTTACCTCCGGAATATTTTACCCAAGAGGACGCCATCATCATTTAATTATACAGTAGAGCTGCATGTCCTCGGGAAAAATTACGGCTGTAGTTTCCCCTTACTTTCAGCCGTTCGCAGTACCAGCACAGCAAGGCCGTTTTGGTTAATGTTACAAGGCCAGATCAGTCAATCATCCAGACTGTTGCCCCTGCAACTACTGAAATGGCTGCTGCCCCTCTTCAGGAACCACATGTTTGTCTGGCCTCTCAACAGATACCCCTCCGTTGTGGTTGCACCTACGATACAGCCATCTGTATCGCTGAGGCATGCAAGCCTCCCCACCAACGGCAAGGTTCATGGTTCTTGGGGGGGGGGGGGGGGGGGGGGGGTTTGGCTGACGGATTCAAATGGGTCAAATGGCTCTGAGCACTATGGGACTTAACATTGGAGGTCATCAGTCCGCTAGAACTAAGAACTACTTAAACCTAACTAATCTAAGGACATCACACACATCCATGCCACAGGCAGGATTTGAACCTGTGACCATACCGGTCGCTCGGTTCCAGACTGAAGTGCCTAGAACCATTCGGCCACCATATCCGGCTTGGCTGACAGAGATGTTTAATATCCTCCTGAGGGATACCATGCCAAATTATGGCCAAATGGTGTGCTTTCTCATCAAAATCCCACGACAGTTCAAGTGCTGTGTCCATAATGCTCCAAACATTCTTCGTCAGAAGAGATCCACTGATATTGCTGGCCAAGGTAACATTTGCCAAGCATGAAGACAAGCAGTAGAATGCCTTGCCATGTAGGAGTGGATATTATTTTGATTCAATGTAAGCCCAGAATGCAATGAATGGCAACAAAATGGGGCATAGAATATAGTTGTCTACCACTGTGCTGAGAGGATGCCATGGATGATAACCAAAGTGGGTCCTGCTATGAATATAAATAGCACATCAGACCACTACTGGTTGTTGGGCTATATGGCTAGTGAAAGTCAGGTTGGTATCTCATTGCTGCCTGCACTGTCTCCTGACATGTCTTCAACCTAGAATCTCATTGACTGGAGAAGAATTTTCTTCAGTGATGAGTACTGCTTGGAAGTGAGCCCCTATGACCAGAGTGTATTATGATACACATGATCTGCAAACACACTGAGTTTGGTTTATATTTCAACACAGACTGCTTCCATTATTTTGAGAAGACTTCCACCAAACAGGCCAAGAATGAATGCCATTCTCTGAGCTTCAACTGTCACCATTAAGCTCTTATAATGGACAGTATCTTCAGGTACATGAATCACACCAAATCATATAAAAAGAAGAAGAAGAAGAAGAAGTAGAAGAAGAAGTAGTAGAAGAAGAAGAAGTAGTAGGAGAAGAAGAACAAGAAGGAGAAGAAGAAGAAGAAGAAGAAGAAGAAGAAAAACAGCTGCAGTCTCAGTGGGTCCATGGTTGATAATATCAAAAGTGAAACATTGAGGACCTGTCCATCCCACATGGCATACTAAGGGGAACCTACTGCACAGTCTTCACTTGAAGCGATGCTTGTTTCTGGCTAAACTTAAAGTATCATTTAGAGCTGTGACATGTGTTGCCTTTAATTTCAAGGATTTGGAAACCAATGCTTGTGCACATTCCTCAGATCCCATAACATACAACTGCAAGTGACATTCTGTAGATACCAGTTTGGAGGACATGCCAAAAACTGAGTAGTTACCAACAAATTCCAAGCAATAGTTTGGACACCTTTATGTACATGAATCCTGTTTACTACAAAAGCAATTGGTGCCACACTAGATCCACTACCCATGTGGGCACAATTTTTCTGGACAAAATTGTCTGAAAAGTATTTTATGAAAAGATATTGACAGCCAAAAGATTCTGTATAATACTCATAACTGCTCATAAAAACCTATTTGTGGTATTAGCTTCAAATATCTCTCTCTGAGTAACACTGTAAGTTATCTGAATGTCTAAAAAGACTTGTCAGAACTTGTGCGAGTAGGCACAATACATTTAGACAATTTTTGTTTTGCCAGAAGAAGATACTCTTTGTATGTCAATGGTCACCACTAGTTCATGCTGTGCACTAAGAGGGGTTTTATCTCCTTTTCTTTTTGCGGTTTCAGCTTTTTTAATGATAAAATAAAGAAAGATCTCCTATCTACTTACAGAATGGCAAACATTAAAACAATCAAAAGGGGCCTCAAATACCTGAGTGAGACTAATACAACATGTGTACTGTAGATTAAGATAGCTCACAATCAACTGCTTTAACTCTGAAGTTCACCTCATCAACACACGTAAGGTTGACAAGTCTTTTAAACAGGTTTCAGATGTAGTACTGCTGGTTAAGCTATCGTTCTCTGTCACTGTTCTACAAAACTTTACTACTAATTAGTACAAAGAGAGCACATTAGGGTCAGCACCAACATCCTATTGTTGCTACTGAAGCGTCACTTTAGAATATATTATTCTGTGTGTTGTATTTGAAATTATGATTGGCAGTGATTCATCTGTGTTGTCAGAGGAGCTATACTGGATACATAATTGATAAAATGTGAATGGTTTCAGTACCATGGAGCTGACCATAGAATAACTGTCTCTGGGGCTCTAAGGGAACTTCATGGGAAACAATTAAGATCGACTGCTTGACAACCTGCACTACTGAAGCAAAGTGAGGAACCCTCATCGGTATGAGGAGCCATTGTCTGTATACCTCTGCACTTAAATGTGGTACAGCCAACACAAAGACAAGCAGGCTGGCAGGCAGGCCTTCACATGACAACACTGACTTGAAAGTTTTGCCAGCTCTTGATCAGCATGTTGACTGGTCATGTTGACCTTTGGGGCTGAGATTTAGAAGCACTGCTATCTGGACTGAGAGTCCTTCTAAGAAGACTCAATTGAGGCTCAGCACTGCTCACATACTCGCTAAATATCGTATGTCACTGCGGACTAGTGTATTACACACAGAGTTACCAGTGTCCCTACCGTCCTGCGACAACTCCTCTGGTGTAAGTCTTTCACCCATGGGAAAGAACAGAGTGAGGCAACACAGGTAACAGCTATAAATCTCCAAACATATCCGGCTCCTGCCCTACCTAAACTTAACTACACTATGTTCAGTTAGATAGTGATAAACTGGACCTTAAACTCAACAGCTTCTACTACTTCTCATCTGGTGGCAATAAATTCCTGAATTTAAGTATCTGAAGGTACATCAGTGGGAGAGGGAGATGAGCTACACAACATCAAACAGGACAGTGTTTAATAACTGAGATGCTCCCAACAATGCTCCTTTATACAGGGTGGAGAAAAATTGTGTTGCCAAATTTTATCCCAGGATAGCTGATGCCAGAAGGAACCAAAATTACTGATGTCACACAGGTCAAAAAATACCATTTTAAAACTATGGAAACTTGGTGCCGCTTGTTCCATTTGGCAATGAGATTGCCATGTTGCCATTTGTTATTTGTCTGGCAATGCTATGACAGTCTGTTCACACACACAAATGTCCCTCGCCCATCACTGCTCGAATGCGATATGCATACGTGTCGAATAGGTCTTGCTGTTTGTCTCTACCTCATGTAAGAGGCGTTCACATGTAAGCTTCACTTCAGAGCACACACACGTCACCTAGGATTTAGTCATACAGTAAGTATGGTGGCACAGTATTTGTTTGAAGAACGGCAAGATATGGTTTTTGTTTATGAACTAGCTGACGATAATGCACATGAAGCTCAATGGTTGTATGATGAACAGTACCCAGCAAGACATCAGCCACACCTGCAAACATTTACAGCAATTCACCCATGACTTGGTGAAACAGGTTTGTTAGCAGGATATCTTGGTGATGCTATAAGACCTCGAACATTAGGGGATGCAGCATTTGAAGAGACTGTTCTCAAGTGCATTGAGGAAACACCTATGACCTGTACTCGAGCAACCGGACATAACATTGTGGTCACTCATCAGTTAGTCTGGGAGGTTTTGAGGAATGATGGCCAGCATCTATTTACTTTACACCTTGCTGAAGACCTAAATCCTGTCACAGACTATGAGCACAGGCTAGGGTTTCGCTGGTGTTTTCTGCAATGTGTTGCATGAGATCCTGACTTCCCTGTCGTCATGTTGTTTACTGTATGAATGCACCTTCCATTGGGATGGCCTTTACAACACTCAAAACGTTCATTACTGGGCAAGAGGAAATCCTCACGACATGTACGTCCACACACACCAGGAACAATTTTTGCTCAGCATTTGGGCAGGCATTGTGGTTGACCATCTTATTGGGCCGGTCCACCAACCTCCTCAACTTGCCATGGCAAATTACCTTCACTTTTTGCACAAAACGCTACCCGGTCTGCTGGAAGGTGTTCCCCTGGAAATTCGGCTATGCATGTGGTTGCAGCATGAGTCGCCTGCACCTAACAGTCATGCTGTGTGTGGATATTTAGATGAACTCTTCAATGACCAGGTAACTGGCAGACATGCTCATAGGACATGGTCCCCGTAGTCCCAGACCTCACACCACCGGTAGTTTCCTGTGGGAATTCTTCAAGGTTGCAGTTCACCCACCCAGGTGCAAATCACCTAGAGACAAAGATGAATTAATGCATGTCATTCAACATGCCGCCAATCACATTAAGGCAATGCCAGTAACCTTTGAAAGAGTTCAGCAAAACACCTTTCGACACTACCAACCTTGTGTTGCATGCAGGGTCACCAGGTCCAGCACCTGCTTTAAGTAAACAATGTCCTAGTCACAAAAAAGGCCCTTTTCAGGGCTGTCACAATTTGTAAAAGACTTTCTGTATGCTAACTAACAGCTGTTGAAGGGTTTGTTTCCAGTACGTCTTATCATGAAACAACAATGGATGTGTTGGGTTGGTTGGTTCACCTCCAGCCCCCAGAGTGGAAGGCTGGCGCTACCACTGAGTGTGTAGGCTGCCCTGGATACATCACAAATTCTGGCAGGCAAAGCATGCAAGGTCATGCATTGTCCAGAGTATCTGGCAACAGGGCAATCCGGCAGTCAATTGGAGCACATGACGCCAAGTTTTCATAGTTTTTAAAGTTGTGTTTTGTTGCCCCACACAGCATTAGTAATTTTCATTCCTACTGGCATCAGCTATCCAGGGTTAAAATTCGTGATACAATTTTTCTGCACCCTGTACGTGGATGAGAACCATCACATAGGCCAAATTCAGAAACTGACCCCAAGAACTACCCACCTCAGGGACACCTGGCATGCAGTTGCTGGAGGAGTTTAGTGGCACCTATGGGTCATCTGGATGCCTCAGACCAAGCCCTTTTTAGATAACCTGCTCTTCAGCACACAGTCTCATCCCACTACCGTTCTAAATTTAGCCATCCATCAGCATGACCTCCCTTTTCCTACGTAATACATTTCACTGAAAGTACAGTGCACACGACTATTACAAAAATATGAGAAAATAGCTGACTAGTTCTTAAATTAAGGAGTGGAATTATTACTACTGGAAATAGACACATATTACTATCGTAGCTTTCAGAACTGTTACACCTTTCCTCAAGTATGGGACTTGCGCAGGTTGGGAAACTTGGAAATGTGGGTTAATCAAATGGGGATAATCTTTTGTGAGAATGAGGAAACAAAAAGAGGGTAAGAAAAGCAAGGGGGACATTGCCAGGGAAAGTGCATCATAGGTAGTACATTAGTAACCAATATGCCTGGTTCAATACAGAGATGATGACAGAGTAAGAAGTAGTAATGGATATGGAGAGACAGAGTAGTGCTTACACAAATGAGGAGAGAAAGAGATACAGAGAGTGGGGAGGGAGAAGAACAATACAGAATATAATGAGCAATAATAAATTTTAAAAATGTGTCAAATATAATTAAAAGATGATAATGCAAATGATGGCTCAATTATGTTAACAGAGGTTAAGCTTTTTAAGATATTGGTATGTGGACATGTGTTGGAGGATAAGTTCCCACCTCCAGCAACCAGGGAAACTTATCAGGTAGGATGATCTCTGTACTCAAAAGACCTCAGTGCCAGTGACTACACATTAGATTTTTTTGTTTTTTTTTGTTTTGGTTTTAGGGCGCAAAACTGCTATGGTCATTAGCGCCCGGTCTGTGACTTAGGAAACAGTAAAAACCGAAAATCGAAACCAGCAGCAATGGGAACGAAACCCAAAAAATTGGAGAAACTAAAAGCAGAAGGAAGGCTTAAAAATCCACTACACAAAGGGCTTGGGTGTCCCCAAAAAAAGATTCAAATGACTGACGTCATTTCACTGGCACTAATAAACTTGAGAACGTGATCGGCCAAGCACGTGTCATCTGCTAAAATTGACGATGTATCAGGCGACAGCTGTAGACGAGCACATAACAGAGTAAAATAGGGGCACTCAATTAAAAGGTGTCTTACCGCCCACAGCTGAGAGCAGTGGGGACAGAGTGGGGGAGGATTGCCGCTTAAAAGATGTCGATGGCTAAGAAGACAGTGCCCTATCCGGAGTCTAGTTAAAATTACCTCCACCCAACGACGCGTTCGGGAGGAAGAGGTCCAAGCACAGGGAAGAGCTTTCACCTTCTGCAATTTATTAGGGAGAAGTGTCGACCAATGTGCATGCCATAAAAGAACAACACGACGACATAAAACACTCCGTAGATCGGCGAAGGGAATCGATTGAATAGCTGGCCGAAGAAGAAAGACTGCAGCCTTGGCTGCTATATTGGCTGCCTCATTTCCACAGATACCAACATGTCCCGGGAGCCAGAGGAATGCCACCGAGACGCCCTCCAGGTGGAGCAAACGCAGACAGTCCTGAATCCAGTGGACCAGAGAGTCGACAGGTTAGAGAGCTTGGAGACTGAGGAGAGAGCTGAGTGAATCTGAACAGATAACATACTGTATCCGCTGATGGTGGCAGATATAGTGGACAGCCTGGAGAACAGCGTAGAGCTCCGCAGTATAAACCGAACACTGGTCGGGAAGGCGAAATTGATTTGGGGTGTCGCCAACAACATAGGCACTCCCTACACCTAACGATGTTTTCAAGCCATCAGTGTAAATGAATGTGGCTGGCTTCATTTGTGCACATAGAGCAGCAAATGCCCAATGATAAACAAGTGAAGGGGTAGCATCCTTGGTATATTGACAAAGGTCACGGAGCAGGTAAATCCGGGGACGGAGTCAAGGCGGTGCTGTACCCCAACTTGTCAAGAAGGTTTTAGGAAAGCGGAAGGAAAGAGAATGGAGCAGTTGATGGAAGCGGACTCCTGGTGGTAGTAGGGAGGAGGGGCGGTCTGCATACCCTACATCAAAGGAGGCGTCGAAAAAAAATGTCATGGGCTGGATTAGCAGGCATGGAAGACAGATGGCTAGCATAAAGACTCAGAAGGACTGCTCGCCGATTGGACAGCGGAGGTTCAGCAGTCTCAGCGTAAAGGCTTTCCACAGGGCTGGTGTAAAAAGCTCCAGACACTAAACGTAATCCACGGTGCTGGATAGAGTCGAGACGACGAAGAATAGACGGCCGTGCAGAGGAGTAAACTATGCTTCCATAGTCCAATTTCAAGCCCACTAAGGCGCAATACAGGCAGATAAAGACCACTCGGTCCGCTCCCCAGGAGGTACCATTCAGGACACGGAGGGTGTTGAGGTATCGCCAACAGGGAGCCGAAAGATAGAAAACGTGGGAGGACCAGCACAGTTTTCTGTCAAACATAAGACCCAAGAATTTAGCGACGTCCGAAAACGGAAGGTTGACTGGTCCTAGATGTAACGAGGGTAGAAGAAACTCCATACGACGCCAAAAATTAACACAAACGGTCTTACTGGGAGAAAAGCGAAAGCCTGTTTAGATGCTCCAAGAGTGCAGGCGTTCGAGACATCCTTCAAAATGTCGTTCAAGAAGGCTTGTCTGTTGAGAGCTGTAGTAGATCGCAAAATCGCCCACAAAGCGGGTACCCGAGACATCAGGAAGGAGACATTCCATAATACGATTTATGGCGATGGCAAACAGTACAACTATCAGCACGGAGCCCTGGGGTACCCCGTTTTCTTGGGAGAAAATACGGGAGAGAGTAGTGTTCACCCGCACTCTAAATACGCGCTCTGCCATAAATTCGCGAAGAAAAAGGGGCAGAGAGCATCGAAAGCCCCAAGAGAACAGTGTGCGGAGAATGCCTGTCTTCCAACAGGTATCGTATGCTCTCTCCAGATCAAAAAATATTGCTACTGTTTGGCGTTTCTGGAGAAAATTGTTCTCGATATAAGTGGAGAGAGCAACAAGATGGTCAACTGCAGAAAAATGCTTTCAGAAACCGCATTTGGGCAGGTGTTTAAAGGCTGCGGGCCTTCAGCCACCAAGCTAAACGGCAATTTACCATACGCTCCAAAACCTTACATACACTACTCTTGAGAGAAATGGGGCGATAGCTAGAGGGGAGATGTTAGTCCTTTCCAGGTTTCAGAACAGGAACGATGATTGCTCCCCGTCATTGTCTGGGAAAAGTTCGGTCGGTCCAAATTCGATTACAAAGGTGAAGGAGGTAACGCAGACTATGCAGCAACATTTGGACGTGGATACCATCTGGTCCTGGAGCGAGAGGAAGAGAGTGCATGTTGCAGTTCCCGCATGGAGAAAACAGTATTATAGCTTTCGCAATTTTGAGAGGAGAAAACAAGAGGTTGCACTTCCGCTGCACATTTCTTTGGGAGAAATGCTGGCGGGTAATTTGAAGAGCTCGAAATCCCAGCATAGTGTTGACCCAATGAGTTAGATATTGCGACGGGATCCACTAATGTATCATGCGCGACTGTGAGCCCAGAGACCGGTGAGAAAATGGGCGCGCCTGATAACCACCGAATCCGACTCCAAACTTCCGAGGAGGGAGTGAAGGTGTTAAATGAGCTAATAAAGAATTTCCAGCTTGCCTTCTTGCTATCGTGAATGACGCGACGGAATCGCGAACGGAACTGCTTATAGCGGACACAGTTGGCCAAAGTAGGATGGTGGCGGAAAACACGAAGAGCACGTCGCCGCTCATGTATTGTGTCACGGCATTCCTCGTTCCACCAAGGAACTGGGGGGCGCTGGTGCAATTCTGAGGTGCGTGGTATTGAACGTTACGCAGCTTTAAGAATAACATCTGTAATGTGTGAGACCTCATCATCGACGCTAGGAAAGTGACGGTCATCGAATGTCGCTAGAGACGAAAAAAGTGTCCAATCGGCTTCGCCAAACTTCCAGCGCCGTGGGCGCATATATGGCAGTTGAGGCTGCAGTCTAAGCACACATGGAAAGTGGTCACTCTAGTCCATATCATCAAGGGCGAACCATTCGAAGCGTCGAGCTAGTGGAACAGTACCGACCGAAAGGTCCAAATCAGAGAAATTTGTCATGGAGGCAGTAAAAAATGTAGGGTCCCCAGTGTTGAGGCAAACTAGATCCGCTTGGAGGAAGACGTCTAGCAATAGTGAGCCACGCGGACAAGGATGTGGAGATCCCCAAAGCGGGTGGTGGGCATTGAAGTCCCCAATCAGCAAATAGGGTGGTGGAAGCTGACCAAGAAGATGAAGGAGATCAGATCGTGCCATTGGTGTGGACGATGGAATGTATACAGTACAAAGAGAGAACGTGTATCCAGAAAGGTAAAGACGGACAGCGACAGCTTGGAAGGAAGTGTTTAAGGGGATTGACTGATAATGGAATCATGGAGAAGAATCACGAGTCCTCCATGGGCTGGAGTGCCTTCAACAGAGGGGAGATCAATTTGGATGGAATGAAAAAGGGGGAGAACAAAGCGGTCATGAGGACGTAGCTTTGTTTCCTGAAGACAGAAGATGACCGGCGAGTAGGATCGTAAGAGAATCGACAATTCGTCCTGATTGGCTCGAATGCTGCGGATATTCCAGTGGATAATGCACATAGGGTGAACAGAAAATGGAGGAATGTGACCAAGGTTGCCATCAACTCAGCGACTGCTCAGAGCTTGCGACCAACAACATGGAATGGCATTCACCCGAAGGCAGAAGATCCTGATCCATAGGTTGTTCAGGAGCAGCTCCTGCCTCCAGCAATCGGCCGGTTGATCAGCCGCCAGTAGTGCGCCTCGGCGACACAGAAGACGGCCGAGGGCGATTACTGCCAGGTGGCGCAGTAGATGAGACATGCCTTGGCAGAGAAGGAGATGAACTGGGTTTCTTTGTTGCCTTCTTGGAATTATGATGTATAGAAGAAGGAGGAACCGATGGTTGTGAAGTTGGGGTACGTAAAAAATCTTCACGAGTATGCTCTTTTTTTGAAGTCTTGGTGTCTGACTTTTGGGCTCGTGATTTCGCAGAACCCGATGAAGGGTGAGCCATAGAGTGAGCAGGCGAAAGTGGGGAGGTTGAACGGGCGATCCCTGCACTGGCCGATCTGACAACCGTGGAACTAAAGGTGAGATCGCAAGTCTGCGTGGCTGCCTCCTTTGTTGGCTGAGGAGAGGCAAGGACAGTACTGTTTTTCCTGTCTGAGGCACGGTGGGCAGTCGACTGGCGAATAATTTTCGAGCAGCAAAGGTTGACGCCTTTTCCTTCGCCCTGATTTCCTGAATGAGCTTTTCATCTTTAAAAATGGGGCAATCTCGAGAGGAAGCAGCGTGGTCACCCATACAGTTGATGCAACGAGGGGATGGAGGTGGACAAGCACCCTCGTGGGCATCCTTGCCACACGTAACACATTTGGCCAGATTGGAACAGTACTGGCTGGTATGACTGAACCGCTGACATCGATAGCAACGCTTAGGGTTTGGGATGTAAGGGCGAACGGAAATTATCTCATAGCCTGCTTTGATTTTCGATGGGAGTTGAACTTTGTCAAATGTCAAGAAGACAGTGCAGGTTGGAATGAGGTTCATGTCAACCCTTTTCATGACTATGAACGGCCGTTACACCCTGGTCAGACAGGTGTGTGAGGGAGCGTGTATAAACGACCCCACATGATGAATTTAAAGTACGGTGCAGTTCCACCCAGACAGGGAAGGTGTGTAGCAGTGAAGTATGCAGCAATTTTTGTGCCTGGAGGGCACTGACTGTTTATTACAACAAGGTGGCATTTCGTAATCTGGAACAAAACTTTACAGGATCTGCAATTGCATCGACACCTTTCTGAATAATGAAAGGGTTGACCGTGGAGAAGTTGTGACCATCGTCAGACCGAGAAACAACAAGGAACTTTGGCAATGATGGAAGGACTGTCTGTGGCTGAAATTCATTGAATTTACGCTTGTGAGCTGACATAGTAGAAGATGGTGAAACCATTGTGAAAGTATCCCCCATGAATACTGGCTTCTCCGATGGAGTGCTCCTTCTTTGTGAGGGCCCTCTCTGAGGGCACTCCCACCTTATGTGATTGTTCACACCTCAGGTCACACCTCCCGACAAACGGACGGAGGGACCAATCGGCACTTTTGGAAGGTATCAGCTCAGTAATCACCCCTCCCTGGGCCTGGCCATTACCAGGGGGTACGTATGTGTCCTACCTGTCTACCCGGGGCGGGGAATTACCCGTTACCCCATCACCGGCTACGTATGGAAAAGCATGGTTCGGCCTTCAGACATGCACAGGGAGGGAAAAAGAGAAAGGGAAAGGAAAGAAGAGAGGTCTCAAACACTGCAGTGGAGAAAAGGGCAAAGAGAAGAGGTAAGGAAAAGAGAAGGATAAAGGAAGGACAAATACTTGCAAGTGGAGAAAGCAAAGAATTTGTTACAGTTTCGACTTTCCGACTCCGGACATAGGCACAAAACATACTCCCAGAGGGGGAGAAAGGGAATGAAAGAGGCAATGGAGAGGGGTGAGGGGGGGGGGCCAAGATGGGGGATGGGGAAGGATGCAGAAAGGGAAGTGTTGCAGCCCGGAAAGGAAGGATGGCCCCATTAGCTCGGGGTCCCGTGCTCACTATGCACGTATCAACAACAGAGTTGTGGACCCCCTGGGGTAACAACAACACATTAGATGTTTGGGTATCTGGTTAGGGACTGGTTTTTATGGAATCCAGAGATGTGAACTCTTCCTCACACACATCTTTGCATCCCAACAACCTTATGAACTTAGCTTCCAGTAACACCTCCCCTTTTATCATTGTCATCATGTCTATTGCATCTCATTATTTGCTTTACTGTTCTAACCTTCTTATTTTCAGCATGACCTCCCTTTCTCTAACTAAATCTTTTTCGTCTTCTCTCCCCCCTCCTCCCCTTCCCTTCCATTTCGTAACTGTATTACTCATTTTTCTTTTTCCTCTTAATCTGTTTCCTTTTTCTAAGCAGAGGACCTCATGTCACTAAGTATACACAGAAGGATACAAAATACAAAATTTACAGCAGTGACACTTTTACGGGTAAATCTGGCCTATCCAGAGGATAAGACAATGAAGAATGCAGGTATTGCATTTTCTATCTACCATAAAGATCACACATTGAGTTGCAGACAAGCACAATGAAGAATGTTACTCATTTTCAGTTTGGCCAAAGTCTTTTTTCAGAAAAGAAAACACACATCAACACAAGCAAGCACACATCATCCACACATAACCACTGTCTCAGACTGCTCCAGCGACAATGCAACACTCACACTGATTGAAAGTAGCAATCCTTAATGGGGCACAAAAGGGGTAGGTATAGCAGGGTACAGGTGTGGTGAGGGAACATCACTGTCTGACAGAGCACGCAGGGTCTAGATGGCAGCAGGACAATGCTGCCTGGCACAGCATCTGAAAGCTGTGGGGCACCAAGTGGGGATAAATTGGGGAGAAAAGGGGAATGGGTAAGGAGAGGAGCAGAGAGGGGAAGAAAGACCGGTGGGTTCATTGGAAGAGAGAAGCACAGAGTGAAGGTGAGGGAACATAAGTAGGGAGGTGATGTGGGACAGATGCAGCAGAAGCTGTTGGGTAGATTGTGTGGGAACAACAGGTTATAGAAGACAAAGGACACAATAATTTTGAAATTGGAGAAAGTATTGAAAGTATAGCTACCATCTGTACTGTTCAAGAAAGCTGGTGGAGGAGAGGATGATCCAGATGGACCAGGTTATGATTCAGGTATATAACTGAAACATGTTATATAATTCAGTTTTATTTGCATATGACACATCAGTACTGGTAGAAAACAAAAACACAGAAAAGATTCCTGAAAAGGTCATAGAAACCTCGATGTTTGGTTCCATGTAAATGGCTTAAAGATAATATTTCAAAAACAGGGCTGATGCAATTTAAGACAAAACAATCTCAAATAAATGATATTCACATTATGCACAGAAGCTAGGAGCTAAATGAAGAAGGAATGCAATTAGACAGAAACATATCATGGTCCTCACACATAGATTATCTAAAAAATAAAGTAAACAGCCCGGAATTTGCTATGACAATCTTAGTCAATGTCACTAGTATAGACACACAAAAAATAATATACCATAGTTACTTTGAGTCAGTAGTGAGATATGATATTGTCTTCTGGGGGAATGCTAGCAACACGACAAGAATATTAGTTTTGCAGAAAAAAATTATCAGAAACATATGTTGTGCAATGCCAAAGGATCTAGTTGGCCATTATTAAGAGATCTTAAGATACTAAGCATTCCCTCATTATATCTATATGGAATAATTATTTTCACAAGTAATAACCCTAAGCTCTTTTTTCAATTTCCAGCATAGTTACGAAACTAGAACCAAAGAAAGCTTCATGTTGCTGCATATAGGCTTAATCTTTTTGCACAGACTCCACAATACATGGGAATGAAAGTATACAATAAATGGAAAGGCACAAATTTTAGAAATGTCCAAACTGAGGCAGTAAAAAGAGAATAGAATAGCACCCTGGTGCAGGAAAGTTAATACTCTTTTGATGAATTTTTTTATGATCTGACCATCTGAGCAGGATATAATACATAGAATTCAGATTTTATTGTGATTATATAAAAATATTGTACTCCACACATAATTTATCATAGTTATCAGCCTCTTGGGTAAAATATTCCAGACGTAAGACAGTCCCCCATTTAGATCTCCGGGCGGGGACTACTCAAGAGAACGTCGTTATCAGAAGCTAGAAAACTGGCGTTCTATGGATCGGAGCGTGGAAAGCCAGATCCCTTAATTGGGCAGGTAGGTTAGAAGATTTAAAAAGGGATCTGCACAGGTTAAAGTTAGATATAGTGGGAATTAGTGAAGTTCGGTGGCAGGAGGAACAAGGCTTCTGGTCTGGTGAATACAGGGTTATAAATACAAAATCAAATAGGGGTAATGCAGGAGTCAGTTTAATAATGAATAGAAAAACAGGAGTGCGAGTAAGCTACAACAAACAGCATAGTGAATGCATTGTTTTGTGGCCAAGACAGACACGAAGCCCATGCCCACTACAGTAGTACAATTTTATATGCCAACTAACTCTGCAGATGATGAAGAAATTGAAGACATATATGATGAAATAAAAGAAATTATTCATATAGTGAAGGGTGACGAAAATTTAATAGTCATGGGTGACTGGAAATCGGTGGTAGGAAAAGGGAGAGAAGGAAATGTAATAGGTGAATATGGATTGGGGCTAAGAAATCAAAGAGGCAGGCGCCTGATAGAATTTTGCACAGAGCACAACTTAATCGTAGCTAACACTTGGTTCAAGAATCATAAAAGAAGGTTGTATACATGGAAGAAGCCTGGAGATACTGACAGGTTTCAGCTAAATTACATAATGGTAAGACAGAGATTTAGGAACCAGGTTTTAAATTAAGACATTTCCAGGGGCAGCTGTGGACTCTGATCACAATCTATTGGTTATGAACTGTAGATTAAAACTGAAGAAAAAGCAAAAAGGTGGGAATTTAAGGAGATGGGACCTGGATAAACTGACTAAAACAGAGGATGTACAGAATTTGAGGGGGAGCATAAGGGAACAATTGACAGGAATGGGGGAAAGAAATACTGTAGAAGAAGAATGGGTAGCTCTGAGGGATGAAGTTGTGAAGGCAGCAGAGGACCTAGTACGTAAAATGACAAGGGCTAGTAGAAATTCTTGGGTAACAGAAGAAATATTGAATTTAATTGATGAAAGGAGAAAATATAAAAATGCAGTAAATGAAGCAAGCAAAAAGGAATACGAACGTCTCAAAAACGACATCAACAGGAAGTGCAATATGGCAAAGCAGGGATGGCTAGAGGACAAATGTAAGGATGTAGAGGCTTATCTCATGAGGGGTAAGATAGATACTGCCTACAGGAAAATTAAAAAGACCATTGGAGAAAAGAGAACCACTTGTATGAATATCAAGAGCTCAGATAGAAACCCAGTTCTAAGCAGAGAAGGGAAAGCAGAAAGGTGGAGGGAGTATATAGAGGGCCTATATAAGGGCAATGTACTTGAGGACAATATTATAGAAATGGAAGAGGATGTAGATGAAGATGAAATGGGAGATATGATACAGCGTGAAGAGTTTGACAGAGCACTGAAAGACCTGAGTCGAAAGAAGGCCCCGGGAGTAGACAACATTCCATTAGAACTTCTGATGGCCTTGGGAGAGCCAGTCATGACAAAACTCTACCATCTGGTGAGCAAGATGTATGAGACAGGCGAAATACCCTCAGACTTCAAGAAGAATATAACAATTCTGATCCCGAAGGAAGCAGGTGCTGACAGATGTGAAAATTACCGAACAATCAGTTTAATAAATCACGGATGCAAAATACTAACGCGTATTCTCTACAGACGAATGGAAAAACTGGTAGAAGCTGATCTCGGGGAAGATCAGTTTGGATTCTGTTGAAATATTGGAACACGTGAGGCAATACTGACCCTATGACTTATCTTAAGAAAATTCCGATTAGGTATTAAAATCCATGGAGAAGAAACAAAAACATTGAGGTTCGCCGATGACATTGTAATTCTGTCAGAGACAGCAAAGGAATTGGCAGAGCAGTTGAACGGAATGGAGAGTGTCATGAAAGGAGGGTATAAGATGAACATCAACAGAAGCAAAATGAGGATAATGGAATGCAGTCGAATTAATTCGGGAGATGCTGAGGGAATTAGATTAGGAAATGGGACACTTAAAGTAGTGAAGGAGTTTTGCTATTTGGGGGGCAAAATAACTGATGATGGTCAAAGTAGAGGGGATATCAAATGTAGACTGGCAATGGCAAGTTAACATCGAGTATTGATTTAAGTGTCAGGAAGTCGTTTCTGAAAGTATTTGTATGGGGCATAGCCATGTATGGTAGTGAAACATGGACGATAACTAGTTTAGACAAGAAGAGAACAGAAGCTTTCGAAATGTGGTGATACAGAAGAATACTGAAGATTAGATGGGTAGATCATATAACTAATGAGGAGGTATTGAATAGGACTGGGGAGAAGAGATGCTTGTAGCACAACTTAACTAGAAGAAGGGATCGGTTGGTAGGACATGTTCTGAGGCATCAAGGGATCACCAATTCAGTATTGGAGGGCAGCATGGAGGGTAAAAAGCGTAGAGGGAGACCAAGAGATGAATGCACTAAACAGATTCAGAAGGATGTAAGTTGTAGCTTGTAGTAGGTACTGGGAGATGATGAAGCTTGCACAGAATAGAGTAGCATGGAGAGCTGTATCAAACCAGTCTCAGGACTGAAGACTTCAACAACAAGAACAACAACAACAACAACATCAGATGATGAGTCTCCTGAACATAAAATCAATGATTTAACTTGTGCATTATGAGACATTAAGATTCAGATTCTGATTACAAAGCTGTTTCCACATGTGGCCTATCCTCTGATAGGTTGGAATAATCCTGTGACAAGACTGGGACTGGAAGCACTGTTTTGGTGGATTGGACAGGTTTTGCACATATGTCTCCAATGGAGATAATATGTGGAGAGTTGAGGGATTGGAAGTATCAAAGGGATGAACTAGGATGTTGTGTGGGCATGGAATAATACTTTGGGAGGGATGGGAAGAACCTCTGTTAAGATGTCCCTTGTTTCAGGACACAATGATATAGTGTCAAAGCCCTATCAAAGGATGCCCTGAAATGAGATATTCTTACTTCCTACCAAATATACTTCCCACCCATCCTAAAATGGTGTTCCATTGCCCACCCTACCTCTGCAATATCTTAGACCATCGCTATGCCTTCCCCCCAATCCGAAATCGTTGCCACAGCGATCATAACCCTGTGGGAGGCCTAGGTCCCGGTGCCAAACCTGCCCTATCCAAGCACCAAGCACTTCTGATTCCAGTCCTGACGGCTTATGATGCCTGCCCGCCCGCCAGCCGCCGCCCCCCCCCTCCCCCCCCCCCCCCCCTGCCCACTCCATTGGAGTGCAGCCCCAAGTGCAAATAGCCATATTACATACCAGCTCTGATGCAATCACTGCTCAGATTTTTATATTGTTAAGATTACCAACTAGCTGTCAACCAAGATGAATGGCCACTGCCAAACTGTGACAGAGAGCTATGTCTACCATCCTGTGGAAAATCATACAGCTCAACTCTGAGGTATACTTGTTTGAATCTTCAGTGTGGAGAAAATTTTCAATGTTAGTGTCTGGCCAGCAAGGACAGAAGAGCTGGTGGCATGAATGTTATGCACACCCATATTTGTGCTAAATTCCTGCATTAAATTCCAAACACTGCCACCACCAGCACCACCACCATGCAACACAAACATGACACTATACATGCTTTCATTACACTCACCTACATACTATAAATCCAATACTGACACAGATCCCACCTACCAATGAAGATAGATGCCAGTATGATGGAGGAAAAACACCCTTTCATACAGGTAACTGAATCCACTCCATGAGATATCTCAGCCAACAATGCAATATGACATTCTCATTTAAATCTCATGGCAATCCATGAATTTTGGGCAGGCATTGTTTAAAAATTTGGTTGACTAACAAAAGCTTCACAACCCATTTATTCTTATGAAGTCTGTTGTGCAGAGTTAGGTACAATTTTTAGAAGAGTACTACTACTCATGAATAGTTTGCTAGTAACAAGAATGTCCTCCACTACCTACAATTTAACCTTAATCCACCACAGAAAGAAAAAAGTATGCATCCATAAAAGTGTTTTATCATCTCTTTTATGAATTAAAGATACTGGTAAAAAATGAATGTTTTAAAACAAAGTGAAATAATTTCTACTCAAATACTTCTATTCCATAGGTGAAATTCTGAAGTAATAGTATCTGGGGGTGGTCAGTAGGGATACATTTATGACATTTTGTTAATAATTTAAAAAATTCCAGCATGTAGCCACAATTCCAAAACAAAAATGCATCTCATTTCAAATTTACTGACACATACATCATGGCAAGCTCTCACAAAACTGATCCACATAAGCAAATATAACCAAACTGAGCTTTGCACAAGTTTCTCCTCACAACACACAGGTCCTCTCAGTCTGATCTGTGTGAGTTGCCCCATTTTTGCAATCTTCCCTAGCCAATCTCTCCTTCCCCAAGGAAGAAGAAACATACAGTTCCAAACCCTACGTTTTTCGAGTATGGTATTACTAGCAGTACTAATACTACAGTATACTGTCAGAAAATCATACAGTGGATAAGCTAACTATATAAATCAAACCCCAATGTGTCATTCGCAGTTGATACATCAGTCGAAAATTGCTGGGGAGCCATATCTGCAGCCATCTTACACCAGCACAGATAAGACCTGAAATTTTCATCACCACCTTGAAAAAATAAAATTATGTAACAGTTATTTGATTGTTTGTAGGCAAACCTCTGCATTCCTGATAAACAGGAACAGTGTGGCGTTTTCTGCACTTAGAGGAGGACAATTACCCTACAATCCAAAATGAAGTGGAAGTGTAAGGTAACAATTCATCACTCAATAGTTAAATGCCTCCGACACTTTGCGTCATTAAACAAAAGAATTATCTGGGCAACCACAGCCATGAGAAACCATATTGAGAAATGAAACCATATCAGCTGTAAAATCCTTCTATTCTTTGGAACTACCAATTTTGCAACACTTACAGCTGCATCTTTGGGTGCAAAACTGTATATAAGCAGAAAAAGAATCCTGTAGAAAATAAATAATCCCAAAGCTAAGATCAAACTGTAATGAAGCATATACTGAGGATGGCGTCAATTCACAATTTAAATAATTATTATAGGAAGACGTAGCATTCATTGTCAGTCCCATTAAATAGATTATTCCCAAAAATGCGTATGTCCTAGAAGTAATAAAATATGGTGGAAAACACTTGCATAATAGCAGCGAAGATGATAAAAACATTAAGGAGGAATTTACATAACACCATAGTGGATAAGGATATTTAAGAGGCACTCGCCGATGTTACCACATGAATGTTCACACACTTTAATATGCCACCTAGGTAACAACCCATTGGCTAAAAACTTTGACTGCTATAATATTAGTATGTCAAGGAATGTATGCTATGTATGGGGTCCCATTAAAACCTAGAATACAACATGATACTATAATAAGCAGGTGTACTCCATCTCCTGAAGGTTGAGCAAGCAACCCAGATGACTTTCACACACCATGAAAATTAGAATGATGGAAAGAGAGAATACTAACTTTTATGCAACAACAACATCAAGTAAACTAAATCATTCCCAGGAACAGAGCTATTTGCTGCAAATGTGATAGTTAAACTGTACCCAGAAACATGATAATATGCTACATATTTGCAACTTATTTTCCTGTTTTGAGGTATGATTTAGTTTACTTATTTTCATTCCAGCACTACACATTGGAATATTCTCTCTCTCTCTCTCTCTCTCTCTCTCTCTCTCTCTCTCACACACACACACACACACACACACACACACACACACACACACAACTGTCAAATGTTTTAGCCTACAGTCTGCCACCCAGATAACATTCACCTCCACACACTGATATTCAGTGAGTGCCTCTTACATTTCCCCTTGTCCATTATAACATTACATAAATTCATCCTCATTGTTTCTTAATCTTTCTTCATAGGTTTTAGTACTTTTACAGCAGACACACTTTTGTGGGTAATTATTTCATTGGACTAACAATGCAAGCTGAGTCATGACTCTTCCAGTGATTACGTGTTTCGATTCCAGGGACTACATGTTTCATTGCAGCTTCATCATAGCTTTCAGAATATTGGTTTTCTACACGATTGATTGTCCACTTATATACAGATTTGTACCTGAAATGCAGCTGTAAGTGCTCTGAAATTGGTAGTGCCTAATATTTTTACAGCTGAAGCAATTTTGTTTCTGAACTTGCTAAAACATGTTCAAAGATGAAGAATGGTGTAGCAGCCCATCTGCCTGAAGGACCACAAAGTGAGTAACCTGGTGCGCAACAATTGAGGCAATAGTGGAAAAAATGGAAATCACTAAGAGGTCAGTTTCCAAAATGTTGCATGATGTTATGAATATGACAACAACTGACATCGACAGGATGTGTCAACTACTCACACCCACTTGAGAAACCCACTGAAACTGAAGCAGCAGTGTATGTATTGATTCTGTGTTTGGCTAACTCAGATGGCTTTTTTAGCCATTTAATCACAGTTAATGAGACAGCACACATTTACATACATCTACTTACACAACACCACTAAAGCAGGCAAAGATCCCAACATCATCAGATAATTTGGTGCTGTGTGTTCTTTGGAACAATCTGTTGTGCCAACAGACTATAATGTTAAGGGGAAAATCTCCACAGCAATGTACTGGAAAAATCTCCAGGTGAGATAATTAGAGGAGGCTGTCAATGTGAAGTGTCACAAGCGGCAGTGTGAAGGCATATTTTTGATCCACGACAGTGTCCCAGCTCATTCTGTACAGGACAGACATGCTGCTTCTTTCGCCTATAAATTCTTGCCACACACATTCTCCATCCAGTGATATTTTCCTCTGACAAAGAATCCATTGGGTGGCAGCCATTTTCCAAATGAAATTTAAATTTTTAATGTGGAACACTTTCTGAACAATCAAAAGGCAGGCTTCTACAACCGAGATATCTGTCATCATCTGTAACTGGCATCATCCTATTCTAACCTCTTCATGCGCCATCTAGAGGAATCTTTCCTAAAAACCCAGACTCCTAAAACCCTCACCTGGTTCAGTTTCATTGATGACATCTATGCTATCTGGATTGAAGGTGAGGACACACTATTCACATTCCTCCAGAACCTCAACAACTTCTCCCCCATTTACTTCACCTGGTCTTGCTCAACACAACAAGCCACCTTCCTAGATGTTGACCTCCACCTCAGAGGTGGCTGCATCAGCACCTCCATCCATATCAAACCTACAAACCACCAGAAATACCTGAACTTCGACAGCTGCCACCCATTCCATACCAAGAAGTCCCTTCCATACAGCCTAGCCACCCGTGGTCATTGCATCTGCAGTGACGAGCAGTCCCTCTCTAAATATACCGAGGGTCTCACTGAAGCCGTCACTGGCCATAATTGTCTTCCCAACCTTGTGCAAAAACAAATTTCCCGTGTCTTATCTTTCCAGTCTTCCACCATCTCCCGAAGTCCCACAGTCCAGCCACAGAGGAGCATTCTCTTCTTAATGCAGTAAAATCTGGGACTAGAGCAACTGAATTACATTCTTTTCCAGGGTTTTCATTACCTCTTGTCATGCCCTGAAATGAGAAATGTACTGCCCACTATCCTTCCCACCCCTCCTACAGTGTAATTCCACCTTCCACCGAGCCTACACAACATACTCGTCAATCCTTACACAACCCCTGCTCCCAGTCCCTTACCCTCATGGCTCATACCCCTGTAATAGACGTAGATGCAAGACCTGTCCCATATATTCTCCTACCACCACCTATTCCAGTCCTGTAATTAACATCAACTATGCCATCAAAGGCTGAACTATCTGTGAAACCAGTCATGTGATTTACAAGCTAAGCTGCAACCACTGTGCTGCATTCTATGTAGGCATGACAACCAACAAGCTGTCTGTCCACATGAATCGCCACCAAAAACTGTGGCCAAAAAGTAAGTGGACCACCCTGTTGCTAAACACTGCCAAATATGATATCCCTCATCTCAATGACTGCTTCACAGCCTGTGCCATATGGATCCTTCCCACCAACGCCAGCTTTTCTCAATTGCACAGGTGGGAACTTTCCCTGCAATATGTCCTATGTGCCCATGACCCTCCTGGCCTCGACCTTCATTAGTCACTGTCCTCATCCATCCAACCCACTCCCTGTTCCCCATTCCAGCACTACAGAGCCATCATTTCACTGCCACACGCAGTATTTTAATTTATTTTTATTTCTCTCCTTTCCACTACTTACCCCCCTCCCACCTTCTCTCTTGCCCTCCACCCAAACTGCAACACTTCACTGTCCATCACCCCCACCATACTATCCCCACCCCAGCCTCTTTCTTACTTACACACCCAGTCGTCACTCCCATCAAGTACTGGTGATGCTGCTCGCAGTGTGGTTTCAGTTCTCTGAGACTGCAGATGTGTGTGCAAGTTGCATTTGCACGTGTGTGTGTGTGTGTGTGTGTGTGTGTACTGCTGACAAAGGCTTAAATGGCTGAAAGCTATAATTGTGCGACTCTTTTTGTTGTGCCTATCACGAGTTATCATCTCTGCTATATGGTGAGACACATACATCAGGAATGTTTGTTTTTTTTTTTTTTTTGTTTTTTGTGGTTTTAGGGCACACAATTTCAATGGTCATTAGCGCCCTGACAACGTTAAGAATGCACCGTGTGGCACAAGTTTAAAACAACAACTAAAAGGGAAAACATGATAAAAGACAGACTGACAGGCATAGGATTAAAAAACAGCATCATCAAATGTCCTTAGAGAGGTTGGTCAAATTGATAAAACGAAGAACACGAGCAACTGCTCGTGGGTCATCCGCTAAAATGGCATCGAAAGTACTTGGCAGGTTAAGATCTAGACGCAGTGTGTTAAAATCTGGACAGGACATTAAAATGTGTCAAACCGTCAGCAAGTGCCCACATGGGCACAACGGCGCCGGTGCAGCCGTCAGCAGATGGCGATGGCTGAACCGGCAGTGTCCAATTCTTAACCGGGCCAAAACTACCTCCTCCCACCGAGAAGGGCGTGAGGAGGACGTCCAAGCCACGGGAAGAGGTTTTATGGCCCGAAGCTTGTTGTCTGTAAGTGCAGCCCAATCGGCATGCCACAGCGATAAAATGCGCTGACAAATGACCCTGCTATAATCGGACGAAGGGACACAACAAGATGCTGTCCGAGGCTGGAGGACCGCAGCCTTGGCTGCAGCATCTGCAGCTACGTTCCCGGGGATACCGACATGGCCAGGAACCCACATAAAGCTAACCGGAGAACCGACATCCACCAGCTGCTGAAGAGAGCGTTGGATCCGGTGTACAAAAGGGTGAACCGGGTACGGATCACTGAGGCTCTGGATGGTGCTCAGGGAGTCGGAGCAGATGACATAAGCAGAATGTCGGTGGCGGCAGATGTAAAGAACAGCCTGGTAGAGGGCAAAGAGCTCAGCTGTGAAGACCGAACAATGTACATGGAGCCGGTATTTGAAACTTTGTGCCCCGACAATAAAGGAACACCCGACCCTGTCATTGGACTTAGAGCCATCTGTATAAATGAAAGTCATGTTGATGAACTTCGAACGAAGTTCCAAAAAATGGGAGTGGTAGACCAAACCGGGGGTAACCTTTTTCGGGAGCGAGCTGAGGTCAAGGTGAACGCGGACCTGAGCCTGGAGCCAAGGTGGCATGTGGCTCTCGCCCACTCGAAAGGTTGCAGGGAGTGAAAAATTAAGGTGTTGAAGGAGGCGACGAAAGCGAACTCCAGGTGGTAACAGGGCAGAGACATACAAACCGTATTGACGGTCGAGAGAGTCGTCAAAAAAGGAAAAATAAGACGAATGGTCGGGCATTGACAGTAGCTGACAGGCATACCGACAAAGCAGTATATCGCGCCGGTAGGTGAGTGGCAATTCGCCAGCGTCAGCATGAAGACTCAACGGGAGTAGTATAAAATCCTCTGATCGCAAGTCGTAAACCCCGATGTTGTATGGAGTTGAGGTGGCTTAAGATGGATGGCCGCGCAGAGGAGTATACGAAGCTCCCATAATCCAGCTTGGAGCGGACGATCGACCGATATAGACGAAGTAGGACGGTTCGATCCGCTCCCCACGACATACCACTGAGAACACGGAGGACATTTAAAGAACGGATACAACGGGCGGCCAAATATGACACATGTGGAGACCAGCTAAGTTTCCTGTCAAATGTAAGGCCTAAAAATTTGGTTGTCTCCACGATTGGGAGAGCAACGGGACCGAGTCGTAAGGATGGTGGGAGAAACTCTTTGTAGCGCCAGAAGTTAATACAGACCATCTTCTCGGCAGAAAAACGGAAGCCATTGGCGACACTCCAGGAGTAAAGACGGTCAAGAGAACGCTGAAGACAGCGCTCCAGGACACGTGTACACTGCGCGCTGCAATAGATGGTAAAATCGTCCACGAAAAGGGAGCCTGATACATCAGCTGGGAGGCAATCCATTATTGGATTGATCGCGATGGCGAAGAGAGCGACGCTCAAAACTGAGCCCTGTGGCACCCCATTCTCCTGGCGAAAGGTGTCTCACAGTACAGAACCCACACGTAGCCTGAACTGTCGATCCATTAAAAAGGAACGAAAAAAAAGAGGGAGGCGACCGCGAAGGCCCCATGTACGCATGGTGCGGAGAATGCCCGCCCTCCAACAGGTGTCGTAAGCCTTCTCCAAATCAAAGAACACAGCCGCGGTCGGGCGCTTCTGCAAGAAGTTATTCATAATGAAGGTCGACAAGGTAACCAGATGGTCAACAGCAGAGCGGCACCTACGAAATCCACATTGTACATTGGTAAGTAGGCGTCGAGGCTCGAGCAGCCAAACCAATCGAGAGTTAACCATTCGCTCCATCACTTTACAGACACAGCTGGTAAGCGAGATAGGTCGATAACTGGAAGGCAAGTGCTTGTCCTTCCCCGGCTTAGGAATCGGGACAACAATAGACTCGCGCCAGCATGCGGGAACATGTCCCTCAATCCAGATGTGATTGTATGTACGAAGAAGAAAACCTTTACCCACAGGAGAAAGGTTCTTCGGCATCTGAATATGAATAGAATCAGGCCCTGGAGCAGAGGACCGTGATCGGCCAAGTGCGTTTTCGAGTTCCCACATGGTGAATGGAGCATTATAACTTTCACAATTCGAGGAGCGGAAGTTAGGTGGCCTAGCCTCCTCTGCCTGTTTGCGGGGGAGGAAGGCAGGGTGGTAATGAGCGGAGCTCGAAACCTCTGCGAAAAAGCAGCCGAAGGCATTGGAGACAGCCTCCGGGGCCACAAGGACGTCATTCGCGACCTTCAAGCCAGAAACTGGGGAGTGGGCCTTAGTGCCAGATAGCCGGCGCAGGCTACCCCAGACAACAGAAGAAGGAGTAAAACTGTTGAAGGTGCTTGTGAAAGCAGCCCAGCTGGCTTTCTTGCTTTCTGTAATAATACGACGACACTGAGCACGTAATCGTTTATAATTGATACAATTCACCATTGTAGGGTGGCGTTTAAAGGTGCGTAAAGTACGTCGACGAGCACGTAAAGCATCTCTACATGCTGCGGACCACCAGGGGACCGGTACGCGACGTGGAGAAGAAGTAGTGTGAGGGATGGAATATTCAGCAGCAGCGAGAATGACTTCCGTGAGGTGGGCAACCTGACGATCGCAGCTTGGGAAGGTTTGATCCTTAAAAGTCGCCCTGGAAGAGAAGAGCCCCCAGTCTGCCTTGGAGATGGTCCAACTAGAGGAGCACGGAGAGAGGGTATGCTGCAGGAGATGGATAACACAAGGGAAGTGGTCGCTCGAATATGTATCAGAAAGTGCATACCACTCAAACCGGCGTGCAAGTTGGGGAGTACATATAGAGAGGTCTAAATGGGAATAGGTGTGAGATGTGTCCGAAAGAAAAGAAGGGGCGCCATTATTGAGGCAGACAAGATTGAGCTGGTTGAAAAGGTCTGCTAACAAGGAGCCCCTCGGGCAGGATGCTGGAGAGCCCCAAAGGGGATGGTGGGCATTGAAGTCTCCAGTTAGCAAAAATGGTGCAGGTAGCTGAGAAATAAGTTGCATCATGTCTGCCCTGGTAACGGCAGATGACGATGGAGTGTAAACGGTACAAAAGGAAAACGTAAAAGTGGGGAGAGTAATGCGGATGGCAACTGCCTGCAGGCCGGTGTGCAACATGATGGGATCGTAGTAAATATCATCCCGGGCCAGCAACATAACCCCTCCATGAGCGGGGATACCTACCATAGGGGGTAGGTCAAAACGCACAGAGGTGTAGTGTGCCAAGGCAATTTGATCGCATGGGCGTAGCTTCGTTTCCTGGAGGGCTACGACGAGCGGACGGTGCAAGCAGAGCAGCAACTTCAGGTCCTCTCGGTTGGAGCGAATGCTGCGAATATTCCAGTGAATAAGTGCCATCGTAAGAAAAGGAAGATGAAAGAAGGGGTCACCTCGAAGGCCGCTGAGGGCCTGGCTTCGAGCGAGCACTGTCGCTGCTATCAGTAGGCGGACAGTCATCGTCCATTGGGTCGATAGGTTCATCGGCCATCTCGGGAGGATGGCCGGGAGGGGGAGCTTCCTCCGCCGGTGAACGGCCAGATGTTCGGCTACCAGCAGTGCGGCCAGGCGAAACGGATGACGGCCTGGGGCGGCAACCGCTGGGTGGCGCAGGAGAAGAAATGCGCCGTGGCGGAGAAGGAGAACTGTGCTTCCTATGAGCCTTTTTGGAAGGACGTTTGGTGGAAGTACCGGTCGAAGGCTGGGAGGTCGAGGTACGTAGACAGTCTGCATGGGAGGGTTATTTCTTGAAGGCCCGTGCATCTGACTTCGGGGTCTTCGTCTTAGCAGAAGCTGATGAAGGGGCTGGTGTCTGTGGGGTGATGGGAGGAAGAGGAGGCGTCAACCGCGCGATCTTAGCACTGGCCGAACGGACGACCGTGGTGCTGAAGGTCAGATCGGATGTCTGGGTTGCTACCTCCCTGGTAGTCCGAGGAGAGGCGAGGACAGTACTGTATTTCCCCGCTGGGAGCAGCGCGGGCTTCCTACTAGCAAATAGCTTGCGAGCAGCCGAGGTGGACACTTTCTCTTTGACCCGAATTTCTTGGATACAGCGTTCTTCCTTATAGACAGGACAGTCGCGGGAGGATGTGGCATGGTCACCCTGACAGTTCACACAACGAGGAGACGGAGGTGGACAGTCAACCTCATGGGCATCCCTGCCACAAGTGACACATTTAGCCGCATTGGAACAAGACTGTCGAGTGCGATTGAAACGCTGACACTGGTAGCAGCGCGTAGGTGTCGGGACATAGGGGCGAACAGAAATAACCTCATAGCCCGCCTTGATGCGCGATGGCAGCTTAACACTATCGAAGGTCAAGAAAAGTGTCCGGGTCGGTACAAGGTCATTGTTGACCTTTTTCATGACCCTATGGACAGCCGTCACGCCCTTCTCAGCGAGGAAAGATTGAATCTCCTCGTCAGTCAATCCATTGAGGGAGCTAGTATAGACTACACCACGAGACGAATTCAAAGTTCGGTGGGCCTCCACCCGGACAGGGAACGTGTACAGGAGTGTGGCCCGAAGCAGTTTTTGTGCCTGAAAGGCACTCTCAGTTTCCAGTAATAAGGTACTGTTACGCAACCTGGTACAAGATTTGACAGATCCGGCTATGGCATCTACGCCCTTCTGGATAACGAAAGGGTTGACAGAGGAAAAATCCTTTCCGTCCTCAGAATGAGAAACGACGAGGAACTGTGTCACTGGTGGCTGGTCACGTTTCCGTTTTTGGGCAGAAGTCGAAAGCGATGGAGTAGAATCCATTGCGAAGGAATCCCCCATGATTGCCAGCATCTCCGATGGCGCGCTCCTTCCTTGTGGGGACCCTCCCAGAGGGCACTCCCGCCTTAGGTGAATGTTTATACCTCAGGTCACACCTCCCGAGAAACAGACGGAGGGACCAATCGGCATGGTCAGAAGGTATCAGCTCAGGCAATCACCCCTCCCCGGGCCTGGCCTTTACCAGGTGGTACGCGCGTGCCTTGCATGTCTACCCAGGGCGGGGACTTACGCGTTACCCCGCCACCGGCTACGCGTGCGAACGCGTGGGTCGGCCTTCAGAAAGCAAGGAGAAGAAGGCAATGAGAAGAAGGCAATGAGAAGGCAAGGAGAAGTCAAGGGAAAGAGTAAGGAAGACAGTGAATTGGAGAAGAGCAAAGAAAGGAATCAACAAAAGGAAGGAAGAAAGAAACGAGAAGTGAAAAACCAAAAAGACCACAATTATAGGTCGTGGAACCGTCCGTCTCCGGACGCAGGCGCTAACTACCCCCGTGAGGGGGATGGACTTCTTTTAGTCGCCTCTTACTGTTGTATCCTAGCCAGTAATGCCAACCGAGCCCGCTGCCAAAAGGTTGGCAGCATCAAAGTACGGACGCCGTCCGCATAAGCAGCGCCAGCGAGACAGGAAATCGCCGCAAGTCTGCGCGCGCCACCGCTGGCTTCTGGCTTCTCAAGCGCTGGAGTCGCGAGCGCTAGGACAGTTCTGTATTCGCCGCTCAGTTGTATACTCGCCTCCGAATTGTGTACTTGCTAGTTAGTTGTGTGTTCATCGCGGCAGAGTTGTTGTTTGTCGTCAGCCGACGCTGACCTAGCCGCTCCGACTCGAACTAGACAGATTTCTGTAGACACCGAGTTCACTATTGTGTTACTGTATCTTCATTAATAAAAGATAAGTACCGACTTTTATTTAATCAGAGTGTTTGGGCTTTCATCTTTCTGTTCACTGTTCCAGCGGACCGGTCGGCCCGCTATTAAAAGTGTGGCGGTGACTTCGTAAGCCATTTCTCCAGCCAAGTGTTTGTCGCTACGAACACCGCCACAAAACTGGCGACGAGGACTTCCGAACTCGTGTGCAGGGCTGGTTCAACTTGTTCTTGTTATACTAATTGTCGAGATAAACTTTTGGGGGCTGGTTTAATTTGTGTTCACTATGTCTGCCGAATTACAACAGTTGATCATGTTACAGAGTCAGGGAATACAAAGTCTGGTGGATGCAATCGCCAAACAAGCGGCTAATCCTCCAACACAAAAGGAACAAGCACAGGCAGCACCACAATTCCGTGCATTTGATTCCTCCAGAGAAGAATGGAGCGAGTATTTCGCGCAGTTGCAGGCGCACATGACAGTCTACAAAATCACAGGTACTGAGCGGCAGCTTTATTTAATTTCCACTGCAGGCGTGGAAATCTATCGACTACTTTGTAAGTTGTTCCCGGAATCCCAGCCAGAAGCTTTAGACTATGACGTTGTTGTTAACAAGCTTGCTGAGTATTTCGAGTCGCGAGTTCATGTGGCAGCAGCCAGATTCAAGTTCTTCAGATTAAAGAAACTGCCACATCAATCTAATAAACAGTGGTTAACAGATTTACGGGGCCTCACCCGTGAGTGCCGATTTAATTGTGTGTGTGGAGCTTCCTACAGTGATGTTATGCTACGAGACGCTATTACTCAAAACATTGCAGATTCTCGTATTCGTGCTGCTATCTTAAAGTTGCCTGACCCGTCATTAGAGACTGTGATGAACATCATTGAAGCCCAAGATACTTTTGACTATGCTGAGTGTGAGTTAGATCAGCCATGTATTTCTCAAATTGCCTGTGCTAAGCAAGTTCTGTCACGCCCGCGGCCCCACCGGCAGAGTCAGACTGTAAACACTAGCCGGCCGCGTCATGTTAAACACATTCGTCAGCCGCGTGTGCAAAATGATAGAGTTAAGTCTTGCACTAAGTGTGTTCTTGCTCATCCTCGTGAACGTTGCCCGTTAAGAAACGCGGTTTGTCACTTTTGTCAAAGGAAGGGACACATCCAGACTGTTTGTTTGCGTAAACGCAAGAACAATTCTAGTGCTGCCCAGCCCATGGATATTCATGTTCTTCAAAGCCAGCCCGCCCAGAAGGTCGCGTTTAAAGACTCTTCCACGGTTCGTGTGGGTAATAAACTTGTTCGCAACAAGCCACCCACCCAGCCCTCTGCTATGCGACCCAAGCGTAATTCCAACGCTGTAAAAAGTAATGTACAGACTGCAAGTGAAGCGGGAGTTGTTGTTCCACCCGCCCAACCCACGAGTTGTCGTAAGCAGCGAACACGCGCTAAACGCGCTGATTTTGTGTCTTCCGCCTCCACTGCACCGATCCAGAGACAGTGTAATAAAGTATTTGTGAAGCTACGCATCCAAGATAAGACCTTCAATTTTCAATTAGACACTGGTGCGTCTGTGACTCTCATAAATAGTGCTACGTATGCGGCTATCGGCCGCCCTAAACTTTCAGCGGCAACACATTCTTTGGCTACTTATAGTGGAGAACGAATTCCAGTGTTAGGTGTATGTAGCGTGCCGGCCACATTCCGTGGCAATACAAAAACAGTTTCATTCACAGTGCTCCGCGCTACAGACAGTGTAAACATTTTCGGATTGGACTGTTTTGACTTGTTTGGCCTGTCTATCCAAGACAATGTGTTGCAACTTAATTCTGTTGTTGTTCCTCAAGACAGCATAACCGATTTGTGTAAACGATACAGTGACATATTTAAAGACGAACTAGGTTGTGCTGCGAACTTTGCCGCTCATATTACGTTAAAAGATAATGCTCAGCCTCGATTTTGTCGTGCTCGTCCAGTGCCTCACGCCCTCCGGGCACCTGTAGAAGATGAACTTCGTCGTTGGCAAAACAACGGTGTTCTTCAACCCGTTTCAGCGAGCCAGTGGGCTTCTCCCTTAGTTATTATAAAGAAACCGTCTGGCAAGTTACGTTTGTGTGCTGATTTTAAGTCGACAGTTAATCCTCAGACTGTCATTGATTCTTTTCCTTTGCCTAGACCGGACGAGCTGATGGATAAGTTAGGGGAAGCTCGTTTCTTTTCCAAAATTGATCTCCGTGAAGCATATTTGCAATTGCCCCTCGACGAGCAATCACAACAGTATTTTGTCATAAACACGTCTTTGGGGTTGTTCCGTTTTCTGCGTTTGCCTTTTGGTTGTGCGTCAGCTCCAGCTGTTTTTCAGCGTTTTTTGTCACAACTTCTGGCTAATGTGCCATCGTGTTGCAACTATTTAGACGATATTGTTGTGTCCGGTCGGACGCCTGCTGAGCATTTCCGTAATTTGGAGTGTTTGTTTACAGTGTTGTCTCAGGCAGGCCTACGTTGCAACATCGATAAATGTTCATTTTTCCTTACGGAGATGGAGTATCTGGGACATGTTATTAATGCTCAAGGCATTCATCCCTCCCAGTCACATTTAGCAGCTATTCGTGATTTTCCCGCCCCTCGCAATCTGCATGAATTGCAAGCAGTTCTTGGCAAATTGACATATTATATTAGGTTTATACCTAATGCATCACAGATTGCTGCACCGTTGCATCGTCTCCGCCGTAAGAATGTTCCATTTGTGTGGTCAGCTGATTGCCAATCAGCCTTTCAGCAGCTTAAAGAGGCTTTACTGAATGATCGTTGTCTGGTCCATTACGACCCTAACAAGCCTCTGGTGTTAGCTTGTGATGCCTCTTCTTTCGGCCTCGGTGCTATGTTGTCTCACCGAGTCGGTAACACCGAACGTCCTATTGCGTTCGCATCTAAATTGCTCAACAAAGCTCAGTGTAATTATAGCCAATTGGACAAGGAAGCGTTGGCTATTGTGTTCGGTGTCACAAAATTCCATCACTACCTCTATGGTCGACCATTCTATTTAGTAACAGATCACAAGCCCCTGACGTCACTGTTTCATCCGTCTAAACCAGTTCCTCAGCGGACAGCTCAGAGACTACAACGTTGGGCTCTTTTGTTATCACAATACCAGTATGAGATACTGTATCGCCCTACAGCTCAGCATGCAAACGCTGACGCGCTTTCTAGATTGCCGATTGCTGCGGATGATGTCTTCGATTCCTCTGACGACTCTTGCCATCAGATTGACGCCGATGAGCATCAATCCCTCCGGGATTTTCCGATTGATTATCGTCAGGTGGCACGTGAGACAGCTACGGATCCTCATCTGAGGTTACTATTACGTTTTGTTCAACGTGGTTGGCCGTCCAAGGCAAAGGACATATCGGATCCTGTGGTTCGTCGCTATTATCCGCAACGTCATCTGTTGTCTGTTTCGCACGGAGTTTTGCTGTTACGCACCGAGAATGACCAGCTTCGCGTAGTGGTTCCCCAAGTGCTCCAATCAAAGGTCCTCGACTTGTTGCATCAAGGTCATTGGGGAGTGGTCCGCACCAAGCAGCTTGCCCGCCGTCATTGTACATGGATCGGCATTGATAAGCAGATTACGCAGATGTCTACAGATTGTTCGATGTGTGCCGAACACCAAGCTGCTCCGCCTCAACGCTATTTTGAGTGGGCACGCCCTGCCGGTCCCTGGCAGCGAGTACATATTGATTTCGCTGGTCCATATTGGAATTCTCGTTGGCTCATCGTGATAGATGCATTTAGTAATTTTCCGTTTGTTGTGCCCATGCAGTCTACAACGTCTGCACAAACTATACAGGCGTTGACTTCAATTTTTTGTATTGAGGGTCTTCCAGAAGTTTTAGTGCCTGACAATGGTCCACAATTTACCTCTGCTGCATTTGAAAGTTTTTGTTCTGCCAATGGCATTCGCCATGTTCTTACTCCGCCGTTCCACCCTCAATCGAATGGTGCAGCGGAACGTTTTGTACGTACATTCAAGGATCATATGGACCGCCTTCGTGCTACGCACTCTCGTCAGCAGGCCCTCATCACGTTCCTGTCGTCGTACCGGACCACGCCACGCGACGGCCCTTCGCCTGCGGAGCTTCTCCACGGCCGTCGTCATCGCACCCTACTACGGTTGTTGCACCCCCCGGATCGACCCGCTGCTTCTGAGCATCGCACGCGTTTTCAGCACAACGACGCCGTTTTTTTCGAGTTTATCACGGTCGCCGTCGTTGGGAACGTGGTACCGTGATACGTGTCCAGGGTCGCGGTTTTTATACTGTTCAAGGTGCTACTGGGGTGCACAGGAGGCATCAGAACCAGTTGCGCCGCGCTGGCCGCCCGGGTTCTGCCACTCGTTCTTTGTCCACAGATTTGGTCCGCGGCGGGTTCCAGCCGCGCCTTCCGACTTCGCTGCCGCCCCCGGGGCAGCAGCAGCAGCCGTCGCCGCAACCACGCCGACAGCCCGTCCCGTTGATGCCTCCCGCGCAGCTTCATTCGGGAGCACCCCAGGTGGTCGCTCCGGCGCCTGCGGTCCCTCTTCAGTCGCCACCGCCTTCGGAGCTGATGGACGTCGACCCCTCAGCCGGGCCGCCTTCCCAAGCGGTGGCTGTGCAGCCTGTCCTGCAGCCGCTTTTCTTGGGCACCCCCAAGGAGTCTGACACTGCAGCGCCTTGTCCGGCGCCCGCTCAGCAGCCGTCGACGCAGCGTCAGGAGACGCTGCCTCTCTTCGTGGGTCCCGACGCCCCGTCGCGTCCAGTACCAGAAGCTGCGCCCGTGGTCACAGGCGTGCACCCTGACCTCGGTTTTCAGTCGGTGTTTCCCGGGGCCCCGCGCAGCCAATGCTGGGGTGCGGACCGGGGACTGCCACCGACAACAGTCTCCGCCCCGGTCTCTTCTGCTACGCCTGCGGCCGGACCCCTCCCCCGCCGTCGACGCTCGCCACGTCATTAGTCAACGACGGTGCGGCGATTTGGGGGGGAGGAGTGTTGTATCCTAGCCAGTAATGCCAACCGAGCCCGCTGCCAAAAGGTTGGCAGCATCAAAGTACGGACGCCGTCCGCATAAGCAGCGCCAGCGAGACAGGAAATCGCCGCAAGTCTGCGCGCGCCACCGCTGGCTTCTGGCTTCTTAAGCGCTGGAGTCGCGAGCGCTAGGACAGTTCTGTATTCGCCGCTCAGTTGTATACTCGCCTCCGAATTGTGTACTTGCTAGTTAGTGGTGTGTTCATCGCGGCAGAGTTGTTGTTTGTCGTCAGCCAACGCTGACCTAGCCGCTCCGACTCGAACTAGACAGATTTCTGTAGACACCGAGTTCACTATTGTGTTACTGTATCTTCATTAATAAAAGATAAGTACCGACTTTTATTTAATCAGAGTGTTTGGGCTTTCATCTTTCTGTTCACTGTTCCAGCGGACCGGTCGGCCCGCTATTAAAAGTGTGGCGGTGACTTCGTAAGCCATTTCTCCAGCCAAGTGTTTGTCGCTACGAACACCGCCACAAAACTTAGGACAGGCAGGAATACCTCGGGCCTATTCTAATCCCTGGACCCGCAGGGGGGACATCAGGAATGTGTACATAAAATATAAAAAATCGATAATCCACTATATAGTTGCTGTGAAACTAAAAAAATTCCAATCACTATTTGATCATCTCTTGTGCAGTCAGTACGCTGCTGCCTCATGGGATTAATCCCAATTTCTTATTTTAAAAGACAGCTACATGGTGATATAATTAACCTTTTAAATACTTACGATTATTATCATCACGCAAACAGCCGAGCAGGTGGCAAGTGTTGCCATCGGTGAGCCTGACGTGACTGCCGCTCTGGCCCTGGCCGACTCTAGCCTTCACTGCTGCTGTTGTGTATCTCGTTATGGTGCCTTGGAAATACCTAATGAACACATAAAATTAATTAGATCTGTAAATTACTTTACATTAAACTGCATGCAATAAAAGAAAATAATTTAAGAAAATTTCACTAAAATTTAATAGTTACAAAATTTGGTTTGATGACTGCAGCAGTTTCAAATCTCCTGCTTTAGGGTACACAAACAGTAGAAAAAATTACCTCTGACCTATTGGTCAAGAAGGACTCCAAGGCACAGACAATGTTCCCTTCTGAATGAAGGAGGTCATACTCTCAAATGGTACACCTTCAGATATGGATTCATTATCAAACTTTTATCTGCGAAGTCCCCTCCTCAACTCTTGGGAGCCCATTATAGGAATTTTAGAACACCTCTGCATAATGTGTGGTTAATGTTATAAATGTAAACAAGCCAACAGTAAAATATCAGTACAACTTTGTTTTGGATTTCCAGATCCTGCATTTTCCCAGTATTTACATTATTTTCCATCAGTACCATCATAAACCCTATTCTATCCCTTTCATTAAAATTTTTGCACTTTTCAACCACTACCACAACCTTGAATATCAATTTTCAAACTGATTTACATGGTAACTAAATTGTGTTATTGCTCTATCTCACATTGTAGGGTAATCCATAGCAAAACTATACAATTTATTTCAGAATCTAAGTCACTTTGGGGTTATTTTGCATTTTTAGAGCTGCTTTCAAAATGGTTTCACAATGTTTGATCACCTGACTGTTGGACAGACTGTAATACCTCAAGTGTAGTTTACCTAGTAACTAATATTGTAATCTGGTCAGGTTTTCACACCAGTGACTGATTTTAGAATCATAAAAATGAATCTACTGCAGAATTTTCCACAAGCTGCTTCAGGCACTTTTCATTGGTTTGCGCTTTTGAAAAATGGGTGCAGCCTGTGTGAATATTATGAGTTCCACATATTTACATGATGTATAATACTTCATAGATGTTTGGAAGAAATTATTCATTCTGCAGTTACAGAGAGCTACTGCAAGTAAAATTATTAAATTTTTAAAATATATTACATAACATGGGACCTATCTGTTCACACATCACCAGTCGTGCAGTATCTTTTACCTTAAAACAGGAGGTGGTCTTTTACTATGGTGAAATTTGCAGACAAACAGAGTTTACTTGATGTCTGAATAATTATCTCTGTCTTGAAAATGGAAATTTGTGTCAGCTGCCAATAGCTTCTATTTCAAAATATTTTTAACTTTTAACCGACTTTTGACAGTACTATTCCCTAAAATGATATCACTTACCCATTGTTTGTGTGTAGTAGATTAATAATGTAATATAGGCTATTAAATACAGTATTGAGAAGATTTTCCCTATGACAACACTTTTAAATTTTAATAGGATATTTGTTCCGAAGTACATTACCATATGACACATTGGGACAGTTTTTCAAATTTGGGGCAATCTTACTTTTCTGGAGTAATTTTTGTAATTTTAGAATAAGATTGGAATACACAAAGTGAATGCAATAATCCTAAAGTGTACTGCTCTACTCGAAACTGAAAAATAAATAAATAAATAAAACATCAAAAACAGTATTGAAATTAGTTTTTCCCCTTAAAGGCAAGTCCTGTGACATTGAAAAATGATACACCAGAAGCATGTGATTAGTTTCTAATAATTACACAATATTATGATTTATGAGTTATTCTACAGTGTTTGTGTGGTTTTTCATAACATTAATGAAATTATTTGTCTTTTTGACTGCATCTTAATGCCATTTGGAACTCCCATGCAGTTTTGCAGAATTGTGAAACTTTTTGAAACTTGTGAATGGATGGCTTATCATCGTGATGGATGAAAAAGCATGCACAACTCAGACAGCACAAATTTATGTACTTCACAATAAACAACCCATTCATATCATGACAGCCACACCAGTCCGAATGTGCAGGGCTTGGATGTGAATGCATGTGCAAGAAATCAGATGCAGGTATCACTAGTGGAGTGCGGAGTGTGACTGGGCATTTTGGCCTGATCTGCTTTCACATCTGGCCAATTGGCCTCCACTTCTGGCCTTATCTACTTTCATGTCCAGGAAATTCACCTCCACTGTCGTAAGTAGTACTTTGCAATCTAACGGCTTAAGTGCCCAAAGTGTCACAAGCTATTTCTAAACTCTGGCACCTAAGGTTTCCGGGTAGGAGCTCTGGCATGTGCAGTTATCTTAATTATCATGTAACTAACTTGAAATTTTGTAGGGCTCTGTATATGTTCCTTGATTAATTAATTAATACAAAACAGAGTGGTGTCAAATCTAAGAATATCTTAATTGTGTCTATCATGCGTAAATGCAAATTAATCTTGCATCCATTCCACAGACTGATGGATCATTGGACAGAACTGCAAAAAGGAATTGGAATATAAATGGTCCTTTTCTACCTAATAATATATGGTTAGTCATATTATGGCCATCTGACTGTACAAAAATGAATCCCTTAATGACTTCATCAACTCAACCAGGTGGACTGTGTTGAAAACAAATATATATTCTCCGCATACTTTTCAAACTAGATGTATCAGCTACTAAAAGAAATAGCAACAGGAACTGAAGGAGTGACATTTGAAGGATATAATGACACAGCATTACCACTAACTGATGAGCTTTTTGTTTTGTGGTACAAAAACAACTAGGGTCATATGCGCCCATGTCAAAACACTAGGACATGAAGACAAAGAGAGGAGTTAAATATGACTGCACGTTAGTCTCAGTCAATGCAAGAGAAGACAGCTAAAAACAGGGATGTGGAGAAAGGTCTATAAAATACACCACAGACAGAGAACTGGAGGTCCAGAACCAAAAATTAAATGGCCTTTGCCATATTGCTACAACGGATAAAAAGTGTAACATGGTCAATGGCTGTTAACTCTAACAGCAAACACCAATAAGGAAGGGGGTTGGGGCGGGGGAAGGGGAGGGGGCGGGGGGAGGGGGAGGGGGAAGGGAGGGGGCGGGGGGGAGGGGGAGGGGGAAGGGAGGGGGCTGGGGGAAGGGGAGGGGGCGGGGGAAGGGGAGGGGGAAGGGAGGGGGCGGGGGAAGGGGAGGGGGAAGGGAGGGGGCGGGGGAAGGGAAGGGGGAAGGGAGGGGGCAGGGGATGGGAAGGGGGAAGGGAGGGGGCGGGGGATGGGAAGGGGGAAGGGAGGGGGCGGGGGATGGGAAGGGGGAAGGGAGGGGGCGGGGGATGGGAAGGGGGAAGGGAGGGGGCGGGGGAAGGGGAGGGGGAGGGGTGGGGGAAGGGGAGGGGGAGGGGGAGGGGGCGCGGGAGGGGGAGGGGGCGGGTGAATGGGAGGGGGAGGGGGAGGGGGCGGGGGAAGGGGTGGGGGCGGGGGAAGGGGAAGGGGTGGGGGCGGGGGAAGGGGAAGGGGTGGGGCCGGGGAAGGGGAATGGGAGGGGGAGGGGGAAGGGGAAGGGGAGGGAGCGGGGGAAGGGGAGGGGAGGGGGCGTGGGAAGGGGAGGGGAGGGGCGGGGGGAGGGTAGGGGAGGGGGCGGGGGGAGGGTAGGGGAGGGGGCGGGGGGAGCGGATGGGTGGGGCGGGGGCAGGGGAGGGGCGGGTTAAGTGGAGGGGAGGGGGCGGGTTAAGGGGAGGGGAGGGGGCGGGTTAAGGGGAGGGGAGGGGGCGGGTTAAGGGGAGGGGAGGGGGCGGGTTAAGGGGAGGGGTGGGGTGGGGAGGGGAGGGGAGGGGGAAGGAGAGGGGAAGGGGACGGGGAAGGGAAGGGGAAGGGGAGGGGACATTAAAACAAACAGGGAATAAATATGAGAGCTCAAACCAATCAATCATGAAGATGCAATTTTGTTTCCTGAAGGCAGATAAGTGGGTGCTTGCTGTAAATTCTGTTAGATTGAAAATCACAACATTCTATTGGAGGAGATTCATGACAAGGAAAAAAAATGAACAGGATGCCACATCAGTGGCAGCTGAGCCCTATCCTTTGAAGACTACAGGGCACAGACGCAGGATCATCCTGCTCCTTGACATCTACAGAAGCATCAGCATTTTTCTACTGTCTGCCTGTGGACTCCAGGGCAGAATAATGCTTGGTGTTGTGCACTGGCAACACAGAGGTTGGCTGTGGGAGGATATCACATGGTGACAACTTAAGGAGAAAACTCATTTGCCTTTGTTTGACTTCTTCTAACCTTTTCAGTTAGGAGATGAAGGTTCGAGTTGGTTGGCTGGGGAGTTGTAGGAAGTCTTTGCAGCAGTATTCCTTCTGTCCTTTCTGGCCTGCTGGTTGTGTAGCTGGTAACTATGCCCCATGAGGAGATTGTCTGGCGGTGTTTTGCACAGCCAGAGAGGGAGAACTACCATGAAGCTGGGTGCTTTCACAGTAGTAAATTTTGAGGTTGCATGTCTGCTTGGTCATGTCCTTCATGGAGTGAAATGTCACAACAACAGTACTGTAGATACCAGGAAGTGGAACACGGGGTTTCCGACTAGTCAACAACTTACAAGTGACCGGGTAAGGCCCTTTCTCCTTCACCTGGATCTCCTGGACAGCCTACTCATTGAGATACATGGTACAAATGCAGGAGACAGCAGCAGGGTTAACATTGCAGCTGATGCAGCAGGGAGGAGGCTATCAATCATCCTCATGAGCATCCCTACCACAGGTTGCACATTTGGCTGGGACACTGGTAGCATCACATCGGGTTTGGAATTTATGTTCTGACTGTGATAACTTCATAACCTGTTTTGATCTTTGATGGAAGAACCACTATGAAAAGTGGGAAACAGGGTGGGTGTGGGGATGGGATCTCTCCCCCCAACACCAGCTTTTCTGTACCGCAATACATCCTATGTTCCCACAACACTACTTGCGCCAAACTTCATTAGTCACAGTCCTTATCCATCTACCCCTTCCATATTCCCATTCCAGAACTACACAGCTGTCAATCCACCACGACACCCAGTCGTTTCATTTCTCTCCTGTTTCGCTACACGTGTGTGTGTCTGGTGTTGACAAAGACCTTAATGGCCGAAAACTTTAATTGTGATAGTCTTTTTGTTGTGCCTATCTGTGTGTCTGCATGTCTGCCATATGGTGAGAGGCAACTTTCCTTCTCATAATAAGCTCAAACATTTGACTTCCTTATCTCAATCCTCACATGTTTCTTTCATTTCATGTTGCTTTCCAACATTATGCTCAGGAATTTAAGTGATATGACTGTGTCAAGCAGGACACTACTAATGCTGTTTCCAAACATTACAGGTTTCTTTTTCCTAGTCATCTGCAGTGACTCACATTTTTAGAATCAACTGCCATTCATCGCACCAACTAGAAATTACGTCCAAGTCATCTTGCATCATCCTGTCCATCCTTGATGACTTGCAGCCTATGCACAATGAGCCTTTATGTTGACCAAGCAGTTAAGGAAACCCCACAGATATTTGGAGTAGGAATTCTATTTCAGGATTAGAAATAATGGTGATTAATTCTGTCAGAGACAGTGAGGGACTGAAAGTGAAGTTGAATGGGATGGACAATCTTGAAAGAAGGGTAAAAGATGAAAGTCAACAAACGTGAAACAAGGTTAATAGAAAGTACTCTAATTTTGTCATGTGATGCTGAGGATAAGGGCACTCTCAAGATTTACCAGTATCTCCAACACTGGAACACTAACTTTGTCAGGCTAAGAATCCTCTAATACGGAACATACATTCTGTGCACACAAATGCTAAGAGTGTACTCAAAGTACGCACAACATGCAGTTCAACAGAGGACTAAGACTGCCCCACATTAGGAAAACAGACATGTCCACATGCAAGCCAAACACAAATGGCTCGGAGAAAAGAAGTCCAAATCAGTGTTCACGAATAGCTATATGTTTTTCTAAGGTCACCATAAATATGTCCTCCAGAGACTACATAACACAACTCAGCAAATTCATATGAGTGCGGATGAGATGGTCCTTTGCAGCACTTTCATCTGCTATTGCTTTTAGGCCACTTGAAATCATGTTGACATACATATTTATCAATCCATGCCTTCCTCAGCTGTGCCTAGCAACCTCACTGGATGTATTTATGATTACACTGATTGATCCATCTTACATCCAGTAGAATTATAAGGAACTTCATTTAATAATTGGATAAAGAGATTCATCATAGATATTGGTCCAACCTACAGTCAAAGGCAACAAACCTGGTTGTGTGTGACTGTTTCATGATGATTACAAACATGGGACTCTACACCTAACTTTTTTCTCTACTGTATATTTATCATGTCTTCCATGGCTTTTATCAAGCAGTAAGAATCTTTCCTTTCTATTTGTTAATGTTTATGACTAACACTAATGATATTCCAATGAGTCTGCTGCATCTCATTTTAACAAAGTTCATTGTGGCACATACCCACTTATTTCAGGCAACAAGCCAAACTGTTTGTTAACCTGAACTACCATTTTGTGATTTCTGTATTTATTTCCTTTTACTTGTTACTTCTTACCCTTTCCCAGTTTTCATCATGTTTTCCTTCATCAACCTATCCAATTCAACCCACAGCTGCGTGGGAGAGCATCATCAAGTACTTTATCATTACTTGTGACAAAACTCACAAACTGATCCATAATCATTACACGTCTTACTGAAGAGGTGAGTATATTACACCAATAACTACATTTACAAAGAAAAAATTTTTGAGTAGCAGAAAAAACACACAAACTGCCATTCAGGTAACATTACAACATTGTGAAGACAAGCACTAAACAGGAATTTGGAAATGCCGTGCAAACATCATTATCTACTTGTAGACATGTTTTCATATCTAGGAATACAAATACCAATGTCAGTAAGAATATACAATCAGCAAAGTACCTGCAACCTCAGTAATACAGTGTTGTGATCAACATACTAGACTAGACACTCAGTCAAGATGACAGCAGTTCTCTCTCTCCCTGGCTATCCAGACATAGGTATTCTATAACTTCCCCTAAATCACTCTAGGCAAGTACAACCCTGACTTTCTTACCCGTCCTCTCTCATTCCAAGATAGAGTTCAATTTCAAATGGCTCAGGATATTCAACCCTCATCTTCTTTCATTCCTTTCTCCTTCCCTTACTTCTTATCTTAAATGAATATCCACCTCTAACAATACACTACTACTTTTAGCAGTGACTCGCATATCACAGTTTCACACTTAAGGATTTTTGTGTGTGACGATTCCTAAATGGTTAAATGAAGAGACTAGATCTTTGCACAGTTCTGGCCAGTCTTTACATAACTATACCACCCTAGAAAAGTCCATAAATCATTGCTCATTGAACTCAATAAACTCGTTTTAATAATGGAAGCAGCCAAACCACTATGGAAATTACAGCAGCAAAATACTAAAGTCATCAGAAGCCTGTTGAGCTCTACAAAAATTGTGTCCCAGTGGTGAGTTTCAAAACCAGAAAGAATCTGCCCATATGTGGCATGTAATTCACTGTCAGGTTTGAAATAAAATGTCCTTGACAAAGTGTGATACATACCCCAAGTCTCTTCCAGTTAGCATATTTTCACAATCACTGTTATAATGCTGTGCAACACTGCTGTGAATGAAACACCATTCCAAGGAGACTTTATAGAGGATAGACCCCTTTTTGAAAGTCTGTTCCAGAAGAAACTATTTGCTTTTTACTTCTCTTTATCTTCTATCCAATTATCTTATAACCATGTATTGATTACTAGACATACTCAAATCTGTTTTGAAAGTTGGCTCAATCCTTCACATCCAATGAAAAACAGGTACCTGACAATATTTCACTAAATATGTGTAATACTACTCATTTATATAAGGATCACCACTAGTGGAGTTAAATCATTGAATCACATGAAGAACACATTACATGGAAGTGCTCAACCTGAGGGATTTTTTTTTTTTTTACACTTTTGGCCACAAATAATAGTTTATAATGCTATTCAATGACACTTAATTCTTGCATAGGCGTTGCTACAGTTTTAAAATGTGTTTCATTTTAGAATGCATTAAACCGTCTGTATCCTTGATAAATAAAATATGAAATTACTATTTTGTTGTAAACCACACATTAGATTCTATTTATTTAGAATTGTGTAACTATATCCTCTTCAGTCATTTGTATAGATTTTTGGGTGGTTCGAAACTGGAAAATTTTTAATATTTTGAATCGTATTTTTCATCACCTTCCTTATGATAATTGCATATCAACTGCAAGCTGAATGTTACGCTTCAAAACACAATTATTTCACCCTGAGGGTGTGCCCCCCCTGGCCCACAGATGTGTGTCCACCATTATGTACTTATGAATACCACAAGGGCATCAATGTTATGAACACGATACAGTATACAAACAGTTTGTTGATACGCAAATAGTTACATGTTCCACTAGGGGGCGCCAGCAAAATGTCTGTGCAGTGCAGACACCAGGTAACAGAGGTCACTGCTATCAAGGAAACACATTCCAACTGCATGTGATGTTATGTACATGTTTCTATCTGCTGGAAATGTCCTGGCTAAATCTCATAGCCACAAATCTCAATTAGAAAAGACCAGCCTTGATGCTCCATTCTACACCACACTGTCACTGCACTGCATCATGGTATACTAAACAGTATCATCCCCCCCCCCCCCTTCTTACCACCGCACTCCACCACCACAACCTGTGGACACCATTCCTAATAGCCACTCAGCATGAAGCACCCTAAAAGCACTAGGGTGGAGGACACGGAGCGACAAAGGACATGTGCTGAAACCTACAGACAAGTATAAAACACACTATCATGGATAAAACATAAAACTAAAGCTGCTGTGGAGGCGTTGTCGCCCAACACCAAAGGCAGGGTGCTGGGAAAGTTAAAAGTCTGCCACAGAGGGGCTAAAAGTGGGCAGCCCACTAATAGGTGGACAACTATCACTTGGGAGCCACAGTGACACTGAGGTGGGTCTTCACGATGGGGTATTTAACCATGCCTTTGCCACGTATGGCCAATACGGAGCTGGCAGAGGACAACTGCTTCCCTGTGAGAGGCCTGGATGAAAAACTTCCACACATTCATAGTCTCCTTAATGACATGCAGTTTGTTTCGCATGCTGTTATGCCATTCCATCTCCCAAAGGAGGAAAACACTGTGGTGTAAGAAATAACGCAGGTCAGCTTCAGAGGTGCCTATCCCCAGAAGTGGTTTCTGCATTGCCTGTTTGTCCAGCCTCTTGGCAATTACATTGCCAGGGATCCCAACGTGTCCAGGGGTCCACATTAACACCATGGAATGGCGGGACTGTTCCAGGACATAGATGGGGTCCCGAATGGACGCTACCAGAGGGTGGTGAAGGTAGCACTGGTCGATAGCTTGTAGGCTGCTCAATGAGTCAGTACACAGGAGAAATGACTCGCCAGGGCATGAGCAGAAATGCTCAAGAGCACGAGATATGGCCGCCAGCTCTGCAGTGAAATCACTAAAGCAAACTGGCAAGGAATGCTGCTCAACATGTCCTCCATGAACATATGTAAAGCCTACATGACCATCAGCCATTGAGCCGTCGGTGTGAAACACTTCAGAGGCCCGGAACACATCAAGAATCGAGGAGATGTAACTGCGGAGAGTGGCAGGGTTAACGGAGTCCTTAGGGCCATGCAAAAGGGCTACACGAAGCTGCGGCCAGGTGTACACCGTGGAGGCATATGTGAACAGACTGCAAGTAGAGGTGGTAAAGGGAAGGACTCCAGTTCGGAGAGAAGGGACTGCACGCGAACTGCTATTGTTAGCCCTAACATGGGCCGCCGATGCAGGAGATGGAATGCCACCGGCGGGAAAAGAAGATGGTTATTTGGATTGTCAGGAGAAACAATGAATCTGTGCTACATCGAGCAGTTTCACACGTCTGATCTGCAGTGGAGGGAAATCAGCCTCCACCAGTACGCTGGCCACCAGACCCGTCCTAAAAGCCCCTGTCACTAATCAAACCCCACAGTGGTGCACAGGGTTGAGTAAATGCAATGCTGAAGGCACTACCAAACCATAAACCACACTCCCATAGTCAATTCGGGATGGGAAAAGGGCTCTGTAGAGCTGCAGCAGTGTACAGCGATCTGCAACCCAATTGGTGTTGCTCAGGCAACGGAGAGCACTGAGGTGCTGCCAGCACTTCTGGTTATGCTGACGAAGATGAGGGAGCCAAGTCAATCGAGTGTTGAAAACCAGCCCTAGGAATTGATATGTCTCCACTAAGGTGAGTGGATCATCATTAAGCTAAAGTGTGGGTTCCGGATGAATGGTACTATGCTGACAGAACTGTACGAGAGACAACTTTGCAGCTGAAAACTGGAAGTCATGTGATAGAGCCCATGACGGCGCCTTGTAGATGGCTAACTGGAGGTGCCACTCAGCAACAACAGTACTGGAGCAGGAATACGAAATGCACAAGTCATCTGCATACAGAGAAGGTTAGACGGAGGTTCCCACAGCCGCTGCTAGATCATAAATGGGCACTAAAAATAGAGACACTCAATACAGAGCCCTGTGGAACTCAATTCTCCTGGATATGGGTGAAACAATGGGAGTCACCAACTTGGACATGGAAAGTACGGAGCGAAAGGAAGCGTGGGATAAAAATTGAGAGTGGTCCCCAGAGATACCACTCATTCAATGTGGCAAGGATATGAGGTCACCAAGTCATATCATAAGCTTTACGTCAGTCAAAAAAGACAGTAAGCAGAAGTTTCCATCTGGAAAAGGTTGTTCAGATGGCAGACTCGATGGACACGAGATTATCAGTGGTAGAGCGAACATGGCGGAAGCCACACTGACATGGAGCCAGCAAGCCACATGACTCCAGTACCCAACCCAACTGCTGACATACCGTACGCTCCAGCAGCTTACAAAGAACATTGGTGGCTATCCACATTAAGCTGGTTTCACAGGGTTTGAGCACTAGAATGATGGCACTCTCCTGCCATTGTGGTGGAAAGATGCCGTCACACCACATACGGTTGAAGATTACAAGGATTTGTTGTTTGTGGTTGGATGATAAATGTTTAATCATCTGGCTGTGGATGCGATCAGGCCTAGGAGCCATGTCGGGGATATGTGCAAGGGCACTGGGGAGCTCCCACTCTGTAAATGGAGCGTTATCAGATTCACTGCAGCGTTTAGTGCACGAGAGGACGTTCCCTTCCAGCTGATGATTGAGTGCGCAAAAGGCTGGCGGGAAATTTTCCGATTGACAATCTCGAGCAAATTGCTCACCAAAGTGTTTGGAAATCGCATTTGCGTTGGTACATAACTCGCCATTTATGGTAACCACAGGGATAGCTGTTAGGGCCTGGTACCTGAAAAGACGTTTGATCTTTAACCTGACTTGGGAAGGTGACGTGTGGCACCCAACAGTGGAGACGTATCACTCCCAACACTCCTTCTTCCTTTGTTTGATAAGGCAGCGAACACGGGCACAGAGCCATTTAAAGGCTATGAGGTGCTCCAGGAAAGTGTGCCACTTCCACAGCTGTAGAGATCACTGAAGCTTCTTAATTGTTTCAGTGACTTCCGTCGACCTCCAAGGGAAACATTGCTGCTGCAGAAACATTTATGCTAGTCACCTGCTTAACCATCAGTTCCATGTTACGGTGTAGGGGAGATAAAGCAATGACAGCAGAGGTTAAAGTTCCCCAGTCTGCTCTGCTCAAAGCCTATCTGGGCACCCATCAATGTGCCTGACGCTGGGGCAGTGACAGGAAGATGGGGAAGTGGTCGCTACTACACAGGTCGTGATGTGCTCTCCAGTGGATAGATGGGTGAAGTCCTGCGCTGCAAATTGATAAATCAATGGCCGAGTAACTACCACAAGCCACACTGAAATGTGTAGCGGCCGCAGTATTTAAGAGGCAGAGGTCGAATTGCAGCAGTAAAGTTTCAACATCTCTGCCATGGCCAGTAGGCATGGTACCACTCCACAAGAGGTTATGGGCATTAAAATCCTCCAGAAGTAGGAAAAGTTTAGGGAGTTGATCAAGCATTCCAGCTAATACATTCAGGGGTACTGCGCAATCTGGAGTAAGATTTACACTGCAGAAAGTTATTTCCTGCGCCGTCCTTATTCTGACAGCCACATCTTCAAGAGCTATTTGAAGCACATATTCAATACACACCGAATTTAGGAAACATACGCAAACTCCACCTAACTCTCTATTATAGTTGCTACGGTTCCTGTAATATCCCTTATAGCCATGGAGGGCATGAATCCACATTGCTGGGAACCTGGTTTCCTGGGGGGCAATGTATATAGCAGGTGTAAAGCTTAACAGTAGTTGTAGCTAAGCCAGGCATTGGAAAAAAACACCGCAATTCCACCGGAGGATGACATCGTGAGACTGCGAAGGCATGGAACATTCAACGCTGCCACAGATTCATTGCCTGATTAGTCTATATCCTTTGTGTCTGAGGGCCTGGTGAGATCAAGGGCCTCAGCGGACGTCAAAATCTCCACTTCATCATCAGCTGCAGAGCTTGTAGGTAGCAGTTGTGTTGGTGCCCCTGCCATTTCCTTGGTCTTAGGCATTTTCTTTTTGGATTTCTCTCGCTGCTCCTTGGGTTTCCCTGGCTGGGAAAACTTCACTGGCTCAGTCTCTGGGACTGAGGATGAGCGTGAAGCCGTACTACCAGCTGATTTTGGGATCTTCAGCGACTTGCAGGTGTCATCTTTCCCACTAGAAGAAACCTCGGAAGGGAGTGACACAAGGGACCCCTTCCTAGTGCTAGAAGCCAAAGAAGACTTACGCTTCTCTGGATTAGAAGTGGGGACATATGTCGCCGATGGCTGGGGAGGGAGGGGGGAGGTATTGGTCCTTAAGTAGTTCGCACATGAGCAACAGAGAGGGCAATGACCCCTACCATCAAGGGGGCAGGTGTAGTCTTCCAGCTCTAAGAGGTGACCTGGGTTTGCGGAGCTGATGGTGCCAAAACTACTGTAACGGCAGTGTGAGATGTTGTCAAACACACAGAATGCAGGTGCTCGATTTGTATCTTAGCCTCAGATGATGGTTAGTCTGTTCAGGGCCTTGTACTCCACGATTTTCCTTTCTGTCTGGAGAATACAGCAGTCAGGTGAGCTAGGCAAATGGTGCTCTCCACAGTTGATACAGATGGGAAGTGGGGGCATGGAGTATTGGGACGTGATGTACTTCTGGAATCTCGGCATGTGGCGCAGGAAGACATATGGGCAATCTTCCAGTACTTAAAGCACCACACTGGGGGAGGGATATAGTGTTTACATCACACCTGTAGACCATCACCTTCACCTTCTCGGGTAATGTATTACCATCAAAGGCCAAGATGAAGGCACCACTGGCAACCTGGTTATCCTTCAGACACCGGTGGACACACCGGATGAAATGTACACTCACCACTCTAAATTGGCGCGCAGCTCATCGACGGACTGCAAAAGAAGGTCTCTGTGAAATATGATACCCTGGACCATATTTAAGCTCTTATTGGGTGTGACATTTACAGATATATCCCGAAGCTTGTCACAAGCGAGTAATTCCCATGAGGATGATGTTTTAATCAAGACTGACCCAGGTCTCATTTTGGACAAGCCCTCCACCTCCCCGAACTTGTCCTCTAAATGCTCAACAATAAACTGAGGCTTCATCGTCGTGAAAGGTTCCCACCAGCTCTCAAACATACAAGGTACTGGGGCAAATAAGATCTTCTGCCTTCCTTAGCCTGACATTCCTCCCATGGTGTGGCCAGTGAGGTGAACAATTTTCTGTCATACTTCTGTGCGTTGAATTGAGCTAGTGATCGCTTAGAGGCTGCTGGTGTTTCACCACCAGCAATAGACGATGGACTACACTTCATCGCGTGTCATCTGCCATGATGCCACCCACTCCGACAGGGGCCCTACCCACAGCCACCACCCACCCTCAGCAAAAGCCACCTGACAGGATGGACATTGCCGGGAGTCCCAATGCCCCACGGGGATGGACATCTACTCCTTGGAATACATGGGGAGTTAACGGTGCAGGCATCAGCAGAGTGATCCCTGTGTGGTCAGGGGGCTACTACCAACAGGGTACATGGCAACCACAGCACAACATATTGGCTACCATGTTGGATATCAGGTGCAAAGAAGTCCATGGTCATTGTCGATGCAGAAATCGACACTGCATAGTGAATAGTGTCCTTGCCCAGGGGATGGAGAATGGGCATGACTGCAATGCAACGACAAGAAAGTGGGCTAAAGATGTCAATGCACAATGGACACCATGCACTTTGTAAGGCGCCCTTCCCAAGTTGGCTCACTCTTCAGGAAAATTTTGAAGATTGGAGGTCAGATCTTACAGGGGACCATCACATAAAGGCAGGAATACCTCTGGCCTATTCCAATCCCCAGACCCACAGGGGCGAAAAATCATAAGAGTGAGCAAAATATAATACAGAAAGCTAGGTGGTAGTTTGTTTAGGAACTATGTTGTTCAAGCGCCTCTAATGCAGTTAAATTTTTACATCATTGTTTGCTATGATATGGAGACAAATGGTGGATTATATACCCATTATATCAGTTCAGTGAATTGAACCTGAACCAACATGTAATTGTGACCTTTTTTTCCTGATTATTGATTTTTCAAGCTGATTCTGCATTTTGTAATCTAGATCTTTAGATAAAAAAGGAGTTTAAAACTGATCATTTTACAAAGACATAGCTCATGTGCTTGTACTGAATTATACCATATATGTCTGTGTGTGTTGATAAAAAAATGCTTCTGCTAGAAAAACATGTTCTTCAGTAATGCAGTGACTATTGTGTTAGCCTCCAAAATGGAAAGAGTGTTATATTTATGCACTGTATTAATAGGCAATGGTATTGCACATAAACAATGTAGATTTGAAAAGTTCCAGTTGCAAGAGAGCACTTGCATGGCCATCATCAGGTCCATTTGTTCTGTTTCAGTGATGAACCAGTGATTGTTGACTTTTGAAGTTGAGTAGTGCCAGTTATTGTAAAACCTATAATATTACAAAATCTGTAAAATCAGACTTCTATTTTTATTATTGGTTTAAATGCAAACAGATTAGAGGGTACAGTGGAATTCCAGATCAACAGAAACTTCCCCTTGATGAAAAGAAGTTTTCAAAAAGTCACAATGCTCAGGAAAATTAGAAATATTTTTACTTTTCCTTTCCACCCTGAAAATCTGTAACTAATTATTCAAACATTTTCATTCCAATACCCAAATTATTATTTTAACTGCTGGCATCTCTCTTCATTATGCAACCATAGCATCCTGTGAGGCTCCTTTTGAAGAGAGATTAAGGCTGTGATTAAGATTGTTATCAAGTCAATTGTACTTTGGTCTGCAGAACATCACAGTTTCTTGTGATCTTCCTTAACAGTGCAGCTAATAAGCAAAATGGGCTGGAGGGAAGAAGAAAAACAGCAAGCGTTTGTAAATACACATTTGTATGTAACGAGAAAAGTTAATTTTAAAAAAGTGATAAATGAAGAATGGTCATAATCAGGTGTAACATTGCTTCAGCTATACCTGAGTCCTTCGAAGTGGAGGTTGCCTGCCTCCAATACAGGGAACCAGTCAACCAGTGTTATTTCTTCTTCCTGAAATAAATTTGTTCTGTTTAGGTTCTATAACAACAAATAAGCAAATTTACAAAATTTACATAATATTATAATATATCATATTTGAAGCAATTTGCCAATCATTGCATCGGTTCAAAAACTTATCAACACTTTATGTGTTTATGCAGTACTTCATAACAGACAACTCTCATTTGTGAAAAGACAGAAGATCTATTAATATTGATTGTCTGGTCATCACCATATAATGTAATGAGGATCATAACACATTTTCCTTGCCGGAAGCTAGTACTTACTTCCGTACCTACCTTTTTTGCGTTAAGGCACAGACCTGACTGTGGTCATAAGCACCCATGTCATAACCTTAGAACACCTTTATGTGAAAGATGTTAAGAGCAACTGTATGTTAAGCTCAATCAACAGAAGGAAAGAGCTAAAATCAAGAACTACTACTTGAAGAAACATCAATAAAATATGCCGTAGTGGCAGCAGAGATCCCTAAACAAACATTAAATGTCCTTTGCAAAATTGCTATCATTTATATAAACAATCTGCACGTTGCACGCCAAAATAACCAATAACTCAGGTGGAAAACATACAATTAAACGTAAGCAGTTCAGAAAAGGATATCGGATCAGAAAATAGCAAACCATCAAGTTATTATTATGACCAACGCAAAGTGGTGGGAGATCACCACTCAACAAATGGTGATGGCTAAAGAGACAGTGCCCAATTAACAACCTAGTTAAAATGATCATCTTGCAGTGAAAGAGCCAAGAGGTGGCCAGCCAAACCGTTGGGAGAGGTTAAGTCAATGGAGCTTGTTCCAGTAAAGAGAAAACCAGTGGTGATGCAAAAGTGACACCATCTACTAACAGACAGCAACAAGAAGATCATCTGAATCAGTGGAAGAGCTGGCAGGTTGAGGTAGGACTGCAGTCTTGTCACACATGAGAACAATGTGATGAGGAACCCACAAGAAAATCATAGTGGCTCCCTCAAAAACAACAACTGTAAGCTTCCTTGGACTCTTCCAGCACAATGAGGATCTGAAGGCTTGTGAGAGAATTGGAGCATATGACACAATTAAAAGGTGTATATTGTGAGATGTGCTAGGTGGTCCGAAAGAGCACAAAGAGCTCTGCTTTAAAAATCTAGCAGATTGCAAGAAGATCGTACCAAAAATGGTCAGTGCCAACGATAAGGCACACCAAACACCATGGACTGCGAGTCATCAGTCTACATGAATATGCTACCACTAAATTGGGTGCAAAGGTTGAGGAGCTAACAGCAATAGATCAAATCCATTTGCCTCCCGAGGAAAATACTTTGAAGTCCAAGATAAACACGGGCAGCTACATGAAGCGAAAGTGGTGAAGGGCTCACACCAAACAGGAATGTGGCAGACTGCACGAAGCTAAGCTGTTGGAGCAGTAGCCAAAAGCGAACTCTCGAAGGTAATACGAGAAAAATGTGGCCTGTACTGGCAGTTGAAGGAGGCATCAAAATAAAGGGCACAAGATGGGTGGCTGGGCACAACACAACAAATGGCAATCATATCCACTGAGGAGAAGATCATGCCCGTAGGACAGTTCCAGTTAGGCAGCTTCTGCATAGAAGCTCTCAACCAGACTAGTGTAAAGGTTGCCAGTGGCCCAACATACTCCACAACAGTAGACTGTGTTATGACCATGAATAAATGAAACCCATATAGTCTAGTTTCAAATGGACATGGGATTGGTATAAATGGAAGATGTAACGATAGTGGAAGAAACCCACTGTGACACTAGAAATTCATACAAACTGTTTTTTTCAATAGAAAAGCAAAAACAATTTTTGATCCTGCACAAGTAGAGGATCAAGACATTACCAAGGATGCCACACAAGGATACAAGTCCATGGAGAACTGCTTAAGATAGCTAAGTCATTGACCAATAAGGAAGTTGGATATGCCTGTGGGAAAACAGATCATGGAAGTGTTAATGGGGACAGCAAAGATGGTCAGTTGGATCTACATCTACATCTACATCTACATCCATACTCGGCAAGCCACCTGACGGTGTGTGGCAGAGGGTACTTTGAGTACCTCTATCAGTTCTCCCTTCTATTCCAGTCTCATATTGTTCGTGGAAAAAAGGATTGGTTGGTTGGTTTAGAAGCAGGAGAAGGAACCAAACTACAAGGTCATCGGTCACTTGGTCCTAATAAAATAATGCCCCAAGTGTGAGGATAAAATGGACGAAACATATAACACAAAACAGAAAGAAAGAAAAAGCCAAAACAGTGAAGAGGTGGCAACGAATACTAAGAGAAAAAAAAGGGTACAGAAAAGAAACAGAAATACGCTAGAAACAAAAGACAGTAAAACATGAAAGCAGATTACAGTGGTTGACCAACCACAAGAATAAAAAGGGAAAGCCAGCCACTCTGTAATACATTAAAACCTCCACCCTAAAAGCACTAGGGTGGAGGACACAGACCAACAAAATACATGCACTAAAACCTACACTGAATTATGAAACACACACTCACGAATATAACGTAAACAAAAACAGCAGTGGAGGCATTCTCGCCCAACAACAAAGGCAGGGTACTGGAAAAGTTAAAAGTCTGTCACAGAGGGGCTAAAAGTGGGCAGTACAGCAAGAGGTGGGCAACTGTCATTTGGGAGCAACAGCAACACTGAGGTGGGTTCTCGAGACGGTGTAGGTGACCATGTGTTAGCCACATATGGCCAGTGCTGAGCCGGCAGAAGACAGCCGATTCCCTGCAAGAGGCTTGCATGGAACACTTCCACACATTTATAGTCTCCTTAATGACATGCAGTTTGTTGTACATGCTGTTATGCCATTCCGTCTCAAAATGCCGGAAAACCCTGTGATGTAAGGCATAACGTATTTCAGCTTTGGAGAAGCCTATCTCCAGAAGAAGTTTCTACATTGCCTGCCAGCATGTCAGCAAGTTCGTTGCCCAGGATTCCAACATGTACTGCAGTCTACACAAACACTATCGAACAGCGGGTCTGTTCCAAGGCATAGATGGACTGCTGAATGGATGTTACCACAGGGTGGTGAGGGTAGCACTGGACGATAGCCTGTAGACTGCTCAATGAGTCAGTACACAGGAGAACTGACTCGCCAGGGCATGAGTGGATGTACTCAAGAGCATGAGATGTGGCCACCAGCCCTGCAGTGAAAACACTGCAGCCAACTGGCAAGGAGTGCTGCTCAATATGTCTTACATCATCAGATGCAATGCATACGTGTCCATCAGCCACTGCGCCGTCAGTGAAAACCACTTCACAGCCACGAAACACGACAAGAATCGAGAGGAAGTGACAGCAGAGAGTGGTGGGGTTAATGGAACACTTAGGGTCACGCAAAAGGTCCACACGAAGCTGCGGCCAAGACATACACCAAGGAGGCATACATGAACAGTCCGCAAGTAGAGGTGGTAAAGGGAAGGACTCCAGTTCAAAGAGAAGAAACCGTATGCGAACTGCTATCATAAACCCTGATCTGGGATACTGATGCGGGAGATGGACTGCAATAGGAGACGGTAATTTGGATGCTCAGGGGAATTATTAATGTGTTCTGCATAACTGGTGAGCAGTTGCACGTGTGATCTGCAGTGGATGGAAACCAGCCTCCACCAGTGCACTAGTCACCGAGTCGTCCTAAGGGATCCCGTCGCTATTCAAACCCTACAGTGGTGCAGAAGGCCACGTAAGTGCAATGCTGAAGGCACTGTCGAACCATAAACCACTCTCCTATTATGAATTCAGGATTGGACAAGGACTCTGCAGAGCTGCAGCCGTGTACAGCGATCTGTACCCCAATTTGTGTTGCTCAGGCAATGGAGGGCATTGAGGTGATGCCAGCACTTCTGCTTAAGCTGATGAAGATGAGGGAGCCAAGTCAATCGAGCGTCAATAACCAGTCCAAGGAATTGATATGTCTCCACTACAGTGAGTGGATCATCATTAAGGTAAAGTGCAGGTTCTGGATGTATGGTATGACACCGACAGAAGTGCATGACATATGACTATGCTGCTGAAAACTGGAAGCAATTAGCAAGAGCGCATGGCTGTGCATTATGTGGTTCACTGGAGGCGCCACTCAGCAATAACATTAGTGGAGCAGCAATATGAAATGCAGAAGTCATCCGCATACCGAGAATGTGAGATGGAGGGCTGACAGCCGCTGCTAGACCATTAATGACACTAAAACTAGAGAGTCGCTCAATACAGAGCCCTGCAGGACTCCATTCTCCTGGATATGGATGGATCTATGGGAGTCACCAACTTGGACATCAAAAGTACGGAACGATAGGAAGTTTGGGATAAAAATCGGGAGTGATCCCCGGAGACTGCACTCAGACATGGCAAGGATATGACATTGCCAAGTCATGTCGTATGCTTTACAGAAGTCAATAAGGACAGTAATCAAGTGTTGCTGTCTGGAAAAGGCTGTTCGGATGGCAGACTCAATGAAAACAAGATTATCCGTGCTAGAGCGACACTGGCAGAAGCCACCCTGACATGGAGCCAGCAAGCCACGTGACTCCAGGAAACAACCAGGACCCAACCCAACTGCCGACAAACCATAAATTCCAGCAGCTCACAAACAACGTTGGTGAGGCCGATGGGCCGATAGCTATCCACATCAAGAGGGTTTTTACTGGCTATGAGGACCGAAATAATGGTGCTCTCCCGCCAATGCAATGGAAAGATGCCATTGCACCAGGGCCATTGAAGATGACAAGCTTTTAGTCAGATGAGAGATGTTTAATCATCTGGCTGTGGATGCGATCAGGCCCAGAAGCTCTGTTGAGACAATGCGCAAGGGCACTCACTGAGGAGCTCACACTCTGTAAATTGGGCGTTACAGGATTCACTACAGCCTGTAGTGAATGAGAGGAAGTTCCCCTCCAGCTGATGTTTGCATGTGTGAAAAGCTGGAATGATAGTTGCTCGGCACAGAACCTGCGAACCACGCTTGCATCAGTACATAACTAGTAATTTATAGGAACATCGGGGACAGCTGGTGGGGCCTGTTACCCGAAAAGAGGTTTGATCTCTGCCCCTATTTGTGAAGGTGCCGTGTGACTCACAATGGTGGAGACATATCTCTCCCAACACTCCTTCTTCCATTGTTTGATAAGGTAGCAAACATGTGCACAAAGCCATTTAAATGCTGTGAGGTGCTCCAGGGCAGTGTGCCACTTCCGCAGCTGTAGAGATCACTGATGCTTCTTAATTGTTTCAGCGACTTCTGTCGACCTCCAAGGGACTGCCTTATGCCTCAGGCACCCTAAAGAGTGAGGGACCACACTTTCTGTTGCAGAAACATTTGTGCTAGTCACCTGCTTAACCATCAATTCCATGTTATGGTGTAGGGGAGATACAGCGATGAAAGCAGAGGTTGAAGTTCCCCAGTCCGCTCTGCTCAAAGCCCATCTGGGCACGCATCCATGTGCCTGATGCTGGGGCAGTGACAGGAAGATGCGGAAGTGGTCGCTACTACACAGTGGATAGATGGGAGAAGTCCTGGGCTGCAAATTGATAAATGAGTGGGTGAGTAACTACAATGAGCCACACTGAAATGTGTTGCGGCCCCAGTATTTAAGAGGCAGAGGTCGAATTGTGGCAGAAAAGTTTCAACATCTCTGCCATGGCCAGTAGGCATGGTAACACTCCACAAGGGGTTATCAGCATTAAAATCCTCCAGAAGTAGGAAAGGTTTAGGGAGTTGACCAAGCATTCCAGCTAATACATTCGGGGGTACTGCACCATCTGGAGTAAGATATACACTGCAGAAAGTTATTTCCTGCACCGTCCTTATTCTGACAGTCACAGCTTCAAGAGCTATTTGAAGCACATGTTCAATACACACCGAATTTAGGACACAAACGCAAACTCCACCTGTCCCTCGATTACAGTCGCTACGGTTCCTGTAATATCCCTTATAGCCGAGACGGCCTGGGATCCGCATTTCTGAGAACCAGTGTTCTTGGAGGGCAATACAGATAGCAGGTGAAAGCTTAACAGTTGCTGTACCTCAGCCAGGCGATGGAAAAAACCGCCGCAATTCCACAGGAGGATGACATCATGAGACTGGGAAGAAATGTAATTTATGAACTTCATAGTTTTTCTGGTGTAAATTACAAAGAGTTGTTCATGAAGTTGCCCTTACCGAATCTAATACAAAATTCAGTAAGCATTTACAGACAGAAATAATCAAACAAGCAAAACATATGAAAATTATCCAAGCAGGTAACCTCATTAGGCTGCGAAGTTTTGTTCCTGTGCTTGGGAAATATTTTGTCTTTGTTGTGAACCATAACATTTTGTTGGTATTCCTTTTTTTGCTAACAAAAAATTCAAAATCACTTTTGTCCTCAATCAGATGATAAGATAGAGGGATCATGGGTGAAATTTGTGGCAATTGGATGCACTGTAAATCCTGAAGGTGTAAATCTAGATTTGGGAATTGCTTGAGGTTTTGAAGGAAAAATTCCTGTTTCTTTGAAAGAGTCAGCTCAGCTGGTGTCATTTCTTTCAGCCAGGCACTTCCAAAAATCACACCTGTGACTGTTTTAACTCTTCCAATTGTCCAGTACTTAAGTCAGCAATGTCCCAGAATATTCAAATTGTTTGAAAATACCCTTGTCAAGTAGCAAACATTCACATTTTTATTCCTTTAGAAGCAATTTAGAATCTGTAGTTTCCTTGAGCAGCAGAGAGAATAAGAGGCATCAAAGATGTCGTTTACCTCCATTAACAATGAGGTAGGTTTTGTGAGGATAACGGCTATCACTGAGTCTTATCTGTTACTTGAAAACAAGTGTCATCAGGTAAATTGATATGATTTTGTCTTTATACATCTTTCCTCTGAACAGAATCATGGGAGAAATACTTTCAACTACAGCATTTACATGTTCAACTACTGTTGCATTTTCAGTTTGTACATGAGCAATAATCTAACGTCCTCATATTACAGCAAATATATGAAGCAAGTGTCGCTAAGGTTTTACTAGACTGACTTTTCCCCATTCAGTTACTCACTAGCTTCATACAACTAATAATTTTGCATATTCAATAACTGTGTTCTAGTAACAAAGAAATGAGTTTTTGAGGCATACATAATGACAGATTTCTTACAAATTACTTTGGATATCTAAAGAACTCACATTCTTTGAAGCTGGTAAATTGTAGCACTCTAGGTGGGCGGGGGGGGTGGGGAGGGGGCTGGGAGGGGGGGGGGGAAGGGCGCAAAAAATCACAGCTTAAATACATTACTAGTGCCTCAAGCACATGCTAGCAAGAGATTCAATAAAAGCTGTGACCTTCCACGTCTCACTCATACTTTCAGAATTGAGCAGTGGGTTTCATTTGAAACTGGAAAATAAATTTCTTTATGCCACATTCATTCATAATAATAAATTATTTACAGTTATCAAGTTGTAATCAATGGAAACTAAAATAGTGACACTGGATGGAGTGACTTACTTTTTGTGACCCTAAGCATAAGACAGGTTATCCAGATGTGAACCATTGATTTTCAACAACATTACGCACACATTTTTGTCCCATACAAAGGAGACAGCTCTTAGTAGTATTGTAACAGCCATCTCTCTACAATTTATTTTCTACATTGAAACAACAACTAAACATAGTGAAAGAAGCAGTATCAAAATTCATAAACACGGCCACAATAACAATGGAGCAAACTGAGAGCCAAATGGAGGATGAGAAGTAGATAAAAATTTGTGAGAAGAAATTGAAGAGGAAGAGGAGGCATTTCATTTCTGTTCATGTAACAAGACACTGGCTGAAAAATTTAAGAATGATGAAGTTACACATTTCATTGGATACAGTAGTCAAACAACATTTTCCCAAAATATATTTTTACAGAATCTCCATTTACTACCGTATCATAATGCAAACAGATGAACAATTATTGTAAACAGCAAGACACGTCAGTACATTCATATGTAAATATTTAAACAATGAAGTAATCCAGGACATAATAATGATAATAATAATAATATGAAATCAGTAAACTGCTACTTTCCACAGAGTGGAGGTAAGTCATACACAGGCACAACAAAAAAAACTACCAAACATGTGAACTTCAGACAAACAGCTCACCTGTGAATGACCATTGTCTCTGACCTCCGAGGTGGACTGTGAGCAACTGCACATGATGGGTGAAGCAGTCTGGGTAGTGAAGAGAGAGATGAAGCTGGTACAGGATGGGAAAGTGATAGAACGGTAGATGTGGGTGAGTGAAGTGATGGTTGTGGGTGCATACAGTGATGTGGTACGGACAGGCAGGGGAATTATGTGCAGTCAGAATGCTGGACCAGGAAGTGGTGAGGAGGAGGGGGGGGGGGGGGGAAGGGTGAGGAAAATGTGAGAATTAGAAGAGCAGAAAAAAGACTGTGCATGTACTTGCGAAATAGAAGGCTGTGCAGTGCTGCAGGGTGGTCCAGTTATCTCTTGGCCACAATTTGTCTGTTTCCTTTCATGCGAACATACAGCTTGTTGGTTGTCACATGCAGCAGAACGTGGCACTGTGGTCACAGCTTAGCTTGTAGATTACACAAGCATCTGTGAGCCCACACGCCTTTTACACTGAAGGGTGAATATGTGTATTTTCATTTGTGTGTGTGTTAACTGTCAATTGTAAGTGCTTCCAAACACACACTGCCATTCATTGCCATCTGACTGGATCTGAACAATTATACAGTCCTTTAAATTCCTGGTCCTCGTATAAATTGACAATTTAAATTGCTGTCTGTGGACACTAACACTTTGGTTCATCTGGGCTGAACTGTGATGGATTCGATGAAATAACATGCAGGAGCAACCACCTGTGGGTGAAAATGCAGTGAGCTTCAATGGAGCAGCATGGGGATGAAGCCAATTTCATTAGATGATGGATCTCACTTGACTGATTGATTGATTGAGAGGGGTTATGGGACCAAACGGGGAGGTCATCAGTCCCACGATTTCTAAGTTAGACACACAAGAAATAGGGCCCAATGAAAGTGGATGGACCTAGTCAGGGGAGTCAAATAATAAAATAATGAAGAGTAAACACACACAGTAAAAGGCATGTAAGTTTAGATCAAATGTGAAAACTTGGGGAAAAAAAAGCAAAAAAGTGGGGTGGTCTTCCCATGGGGGAGTGATCATGGTCTTGTTACCATCCATGGGTCGGAGGGGTATGTGAGGAATGATGTGAGGTGCATTACAGTGAGTGGAGATGGGGATCCCAACATAAGGAAGTGATACGCATGCCAACCGGCAATCCCACGCAAGACCGTGTCACGAGGGAGACAGTCGTCATTGGCGAAGAGTGCAGGGTACATCGGATGGTCAGGGAATTGGTGAATGATGACTGATTAAGAAAGTAGTCGTTTGCCCAGTCATATGTGTAGAGGGGGAATCCCCACCTCTATGAGGAGACTATCAACGGGACTAGTGAGAAAGGCACCAATAGTCAGATGAACCCCACAATGGTGAAGAGGGTCAAGCAGATTCAAAGTGGATGGCATGGCTGAGCTTTAAACCTGACCACCACAATGTAGTCTGGAGAAGACCAGGTCACAGTAAACATGGAGAGAAGTGTGACACAGTCTGCACCCCAAAATGCAAGGGCCAGGACGTGGAGAGCATGAAGTTTCCATATACATACAGTATTTTGGCGGCAAATGTAGGGCAGCCATGTCAGCTGGTTACCAAAAATAACGCCCAAGAAACAGGACTGTGCTTCAACATCAAGAAGCTGGTCACCTAAATAAAATTCTGAAATGGGGTGTACTGTGAGTCAACGATAAAAGTGCATAACCCACATTATGGAGGGAGAAAACTGGAAGCCATAGGAGTTAGCCCAACAGAGGCCCATGGGATGATTTTTGGAGCCGGCGCTCAGCAGATCTACTTAGTGGGAGCTGCATCAGATGCAAAAATCATCGACGTACAACACCAGAATAACCAGAGGTCCAACAGAGGTCACAAGCCCATAGACAGTAAGGAGGAAGAGTGTGACACTTACCACAGAACCCTGTGGGATACCATTCTCCTGAATTCCAGGGGTGCTGAGGGCAGTGCCAACTTGAGCCCGAAAGAGCTGCTGAGAGAAAAACTCACGGATAAGAATCTGAAGTGGAACATGGAAGCCCCAGTCATGGTTGGTAACTAAAGTGTGATGGGACCAAGCCATGTTGTGTGCCTTATGTAGGAGAAAAGAAGACCATGACAAGGTGCTCACAGTGAGTAAAAGCATGTTAGATGGTTTTTTCCAATCCAAGTAAATGGTCAGTTGGAGATCATCTCACTTGGAAGCCACAGGGTTACTAGGACAAAAGGCCCAGAGATTTGAGTACCCAACATAATCTGAAGCTAACCATCTTCTCATGCAGTTTACGTAGTACATTTGTCAGATTAATTGGTGGTAGCTGTCGAGAGCCGTTGCGTTCTTCCTGGCCTTAAGGACAGGGATAACTATACTGTCTCGTCATTGTGACAGAAAAGCAGTTGTGAACCTAATGCAGTTGAAGATCCTAGACCATCTGGTTGTGGACATAATCTGGGCCAGCTGCGATGTCCTGTGAAGAGGTAAGAGCCTGCAAGAATTCCCATTCAGTGAAGTGTTCACTATATCACTCAGTGTGATCATACAAAGGGTGGGGGGTCTGGTCAACACTGCATTAGTGTCTGAGAAAGGTAGCAGGATAGAAAGATGATGTCAATGAAATCACAAAGTGTTCTTCTGCGAGGTCCAATGGATCAGTGCACAGACCACCTTTAAGGTTAATGTCCTGGACAACTGACTGTTACTTGTAGCCCAGAGCACTACGGAGCTTGGACCGAACCTGCAATTAAGAGGCATACGTCCGCAGAGAGCACACACAGTGCTCCCAGCATTCTTTTTTATGCTGCTCAATAAGGTAGTGAGCCTTAGCACGAATGCACTTAAAACTGAAGAGGTTCATCTGTGAAAGGTGTCGTTTAAAATGATGCAGTGCCTGTCAGCGGGTGTGGACAGTGACTGTAACATCCCTGGCACTCCAAAGTACCGATCAATGATGAGGGGACGTGTTGGTAGGGGGGACAGCAGTGACAGCAGCGTGAAGAATAGTGGCAGAGGTGCCTTGCAAGACTGCACAAATGCAATTCGACAGGGAGGTGTAGAAGTGCGCAGCAGACATATTCAGAGGGCAACTGGCCCTGTGGAATACTCGACTTGGGGTCCTGTCTGCCAGGCGGTGGCAGGGGACCGATAGAATCACTGGAAAGTGGTCACTGTCACGAACGTCATTACGGGCTGGCAAATGGAGGGAAGCCACGAAGGCAAGAGAGGAGATCGTGAGATCGATGGTGGTAAAGGTGCCATTAAGAGCATTCGAGAGGGTAGGGGACCCCTCATTGATGAGACACAAATTCAGGTCCCTAATAAATTGGTCAAATAGGAGACCCCCACCCATTGAAGTGTCACTCTCCAACAGTGGATGGTGGACATATAAGTCCCCAAGGAGGAGAAACAGCTGTGGGAATTGTTGGATTAAGGTAGACAGTGCAAAGTAAGGATTTATCCTAACTGGAGGGAGGTGGACACTGCAAATGGTGATTGCCAGAGACGTTTGCACTCTAACCACTATTGCTTCCAAGTTGGTACATAGTGGATCCAGTCACTACGACGTTGAAGTGAACCAAAGTGCAGATCCCACCAGATGCTTCCCTGTGGCCAGTACATTTCCGGCAAAAGGTTGCATTTCTGGTAAGTGATGATAGTATCCATGAAAATTCCAGTGGATGATTGTGTGGCCAGAATCCAGATTACTTACACACACACACACGCACACACGCACACACGCACACACGCACACACGCACACACGCACACACGCACACACGCACACACGCACACACGCACACACGCACACACGCACACACGCACACACGCACACACGCACACACGCACACACGCACACACGCACACACGCACACACGCACACACGCACACACGCACACACGCACACACGCACACACGCACACACAAAACCTTTTGGAACCTTGTCTTATTATTTATCTTTCTTCTTGTTCATTTTCTCCTCCTCCTCCTCCTCCTCCTCCTCCTCCTATTTCAGAGGCAGAGGAGGGTAGAGCACAGAGGGAGTACAGGTTTCTGCAAGATCCAGAACTGAAAGAGAGCAGGTAACCTTGGGATGCACAGACTAACTGACTGATTGTAGGAGTCTTACAGCCTGAGAGATGCTGGGCAGAGGGGTCTTGGGAGAGAGCCCGATCATTGACAGGTGCCAAAAATGGGCGTACTACTTCGGCTGGTGAGAGGGAGCAGATCCAGAGAGGAAGTTGTGGCAACAGCAGGGAAAAAGGAGGGAGAGGGTATAGGGGAATGGGGCTGGGCAAGGAAGAGGTAGGTGGAGGAAATGAAGTAACAGAGAGGAAAGCTGAAGATTGTGACACTAGATGGAGTGTCACATTCTTTTGGTGAACCTCAGCATAAGACAGGTGATCTGGAGACTTGTATTCTTGGATTTTCTTTCTCTCTTGTATGCCTGGCAAATCTGGCTAGTGAGGGGAGCCACTTTCAGTACATTTGTCACACACAGGTGTCAGAACACAGGGGCTTCCCTCATGGACTGGGTGTCCACAGTCAGCAAACAGAGTGTCTGCCATGCAACGGGATGACATATGCCCAAAACACAGCCACTGAAAGCACCACACAGGTGGATAGGCATATGGCTTCACGTCACCATTGTAGCACATAACATTGACCTTCTCTGTGAGAGTATTCCCCTCAAAAGCTAGAATGAAGGCACCACTATCAGAGCAGTTGTGTTTGTGGCCCATATGCACATGCCAAACAAAATTAACGCACACTTCTCCAGATTAGCCCACAGTTCATCATCAGTTTGCAGGGCGAGATCTCAATGAAAAATCACTCTCCGCACCATATTCAGAGATTGGTGAGGGGTAATACACTGGCACATTGTCAATATGATCACAGGTGCAAAGAGCTGCCAATTGGGATGCAGAAAATGCTTTGATCAATAATTTTGTCCTGAATATTTTCCACAAAAAACAATAGCATTGTGGCAGTGAATGTGTTCCCATATCTACTCATACAGATGAGGTAATGGGGTAAGTGTTTCATCCAAAGATGGCTAGCCTGGCCCTCCTCCCATGGTGTAGCGAGGAAAGGAGAGGTGGCTGGGTAACATGAGGCAGCATTCAATGATTGTTCACCTTTCGAAGAAGCACCCGTTTGAGATCGGCCAGATTTTTGCAGCTCCATATGTTTCATGCCCCCCCATGAACCATGGACCTTGCCGTTGCTGGGGAGGCTTGCGTGCCTCAGCGATACAGATGGCCGTACCGTAGGTGCAACCACAATGGAGGGGTATCTGTTCAGAGGCCAGACAAACATGTGGCTCCTGAAGAGGGGCAGCAGCCTTTTCAGTAGTTGCAGGGGCAACAGTCTGGATGATTGACTGAGCTGGCCTTGTAACATTAACCAAAACGGCCTTGCTGTGCTGGTACTGCGAACGGCTGAAAGCAAGGGGAAACTACAGCCGTAATTTTTCCCGAGGACATGCAGCTTTACTGTATGATTAAATGATGATGGCGTCCTCTCGGGTAAAATATTCCGGAGGTAAAATAGTCCCCCATTCAGATCTCCGGGCGGGGACTACTCAGGAGGACGTCGTTATCAGGAGAAAGAAAACTGGCATTCTACGGATCGGAGCATGGAATGTCAGATTCCTTAATCGGGCAGGTAGGTTAGAAAATTTAAAAAGGGAAATGGATAGGTTAAAGTTAGATATAGTGGGAATTAGTGAAGTTCGGAGGCAGGAGGAACAAGACTTTTGGTCAGGTGATTACAGGGTTATAAATTCAAAATCAATTAGGGGTAATGCAGGAGTAGGTGTAATAATGAATAAAAAAATAGGAGTGCGGGTTAGTTACTACAAACAGCATAGTGAACGCATTATTGTGGCCAAGATAGACACAAAGCCCATGCCTACTACAGTAGTACAAGTTTATATGCCAACTAGCTTTGCAGATGATGAAGAAATTGATGAAATGTATGACGAGATAAGAGAAATTATTCAGGTAGTGAAGGGAGATGAAAATTTAATAGTCATGGGTGACTGGAATTCGTCAGTAGGAAAAGGGAGAGAAGGAAACATAGTAGGTGAATATGGATTGGGGGGAAGAAATGAAAGAGGAAGCCGCCTTGTAGAATTTTGCACAGAGCATAACTTAATCATAGCTAACACTTGGTTCAAGAATCATGAAAGAAGGTTGTATACCTGGAAGAATCCTGGAGATACTAAAAGGTATCAGATAGATTACATAATGGCAAGCCAGAGACTTAGGAACCAAGTTTTAAATTTTAAGACATTTCCAGGGGCAGATGTGGATTCTGACCACAATCTGGTGGTTATGAACTGCAGATTGAAACTGAAGAAACTGCAAAAAGGTGGGAATTTAAGGAGATGGGACCTGGATAAACTGGAAGAACCAGAGGTTGTACAGAGTTTCAGGGAGAGCATAAGGGAACCATTGACAGGAATGGGGGAAAGAAATACAGTAGAAGAAGAATGGGTAGCTCTGAGGGATGAAGTAGTGAAGGCAGCAGAGGATCAAGTAGGTAAAAAGACGAGGGCTAATAGAAATCCTTGGGTAACAGAAGAAATATTGAATTTAATTGATGAAAGGAGAAAATATAAAAATGCAGTAAATGAAGCAAGCAAAAAGGAATACAAACGTCTCAAATATGAGATCGACAGGAAGTGCAAAATGGCTAAGCAGGGATGGCTAGAGTACAAATGTAAGGATGTAGAGGCTTGTCTCACTAGGGGTAACATAGATACAGCCTACAGGAAAATTAAAGAGACCTTTGGAGAGAAGAGAACCACTTGTATGAATATCAAAAGCTCAGATGGCAACCCAGTTCTAAGCAAAGAAGGGAAGGCAGAAAGGTGGAAGGAGTATATAGAGGGTTTATACAAGGGCGATGTACTTGAGGACAATATTATGGAAATGGAAGAGGATGTAGATGAAGATGAAATGGGAGATAAGATACTGCGTGAAAAGTTTGACAGAGCACTGAAAGACCCGAGTCGAAACAAGGCCCCGGGAGTAGACAACATTCCATTGGAACTACTGATGGCCTTGGGAGAGCCAGTCATGACAAAACTCTACCATCTGGTGAGCAAGATGTATGAGACAGGCGAAATACCCACAGACTTCAAGAAGAATATAATAATTCCAATCCCAAAGAAAGCAGGTGTTGACAGATGTGAAAATTACCGAACTATCAGTTTAATAAGTCACAGCTGCAAAATACTAACGCAAATTCTTTACAGACGAATGGAAAACTGGTAGAAGCGGACCTCGGGGAGGATCAGTTTGGATTCCGTAGAAATGTTGGAACACGTGAGGCAATACTAACCTTACGACTTATCTTAGAAGAAAGATAAAGAAAAGGCAAACCTACGTTTCTAGCATTTGTAGACTTAGAGAAAGCTTTTGACAACGTTAACTGGAATACTCTCTTTCAAATTCTGAAGGTGGTAGGGGTAAAATACAGGGAGCGAAAGGCTGTTTACAATTTGTACAGAAACCAGATGGCAGTTATAAGAGTCGAGGGGCATGAAAGGGAAGCAGTGGTTGGGAAGGGAGTGAGACAGGGTTGTAGCCTCTCCCCGATGTTATTCAATCTGTATATTGAGCAAGCAGTAAAGGAAACAAAAGAAAGATTCGGAGTAGGTATTAAAATTCATGGAGAAGAAGTAAAAACTTTGAGGTTTGCCGATGACATTGTAATTCTGTCAGAGACAGCAAAGGACTTAGAAGAGCAGTTGAACGGAATGGACAGTGTCTTGAAAGGAGGATGTAAGATGAACATCAACAAAAGCAAAACGAGGATAATGGAATGTAGTCGAATTAAATCGGGTGATGCTGAGGGAATTAGATTAGGAAATGAGACACTTAAAGTAGTAAAGGAGTTTTGCTATTTAGGGAGTAAAATAACTGATGATGGTCAAAGTAGAGAGGATATAAAATGTAGACTGGCAATGGCAAGGAAATCGTTTCTGAAGAAGAGAAATTTGTTAACATCGAGTATAGATTTAAGTGTCAGGAAGTCGTTTCTGAAAGTATTTGTATGGAGTGTAGCCATGTATGGAAGTGAAACATTTACGATAACTAGTTTGGACAAGAAGAGAATAGAAGCTTTCGAAATGCGGTGCTACAGACGAATGCTGAAGATAAGGTGGGTAGATCACGTAACTAATGAGGAGGTATTGAATAGGATTGGGGAGAACAGAAGTTTGTGGCACAACTTGACTAGAAGAAGGGATCGGTTGGTAGGACATGTTTTGAGGCATCAAGGGATCACAAATTTAGCTTTGGAGGGCAGCGTGGAGGGTAAAAATCGTAGAGGGAGACCAAGAGATGAATACACTAAGCAGATTCAGAAGGATGTAGGTTGCAGTAGGTACTGGGAGATGAAGAAGCTTGCACAGGATAGAGTAGCATGGAGAGCTGCATCAAACCAGTCTCAGGACTGAAGACCACAACAACAACAACAACAACATGTTTCATGCGTCAAGCATCTGCCCCAATACCAGCCAGTGTGACTAGCGGCTCTCCCCAAGGGTGCTACATAGCCAAACCGAGGTCTGTCTAGCACAGCGGCCATTGGCAGGAGTTGTGATGCTCCAAGAGCACAAGCAACCACTCCTTGGCGTACATGGGGAGTGAACAACTCAGGAATCAGGAGAGTGCTTCCTGTGTTGTCAGGGGACTCAGCCCGATGGGTACATAACACCCCCATCACACAGACTGGCTATGTGTGCCGGTGACCTAGCTGGGCAGAAGGTGGCTACCCGGGGGAAGGGAGACAGAATCCTCACTGCAGACGCCAGGGAGGGAGTCATTCCCCAAATGGCTCACACTAAAAAGAGGAAATTTTGAAGTTGAGGTCAAAACTCAAGTGGGGACCTAAAACCAAACAGGATGAATGTACAGGCAGAAAGAACACAATTGCAAACAATAAAGAAAACCAGGTGGATTGCCATGTCCATTTTTTTTTTTTGAGTGTTTAGGGCACTCACCTACGAAGGTCATTAGCGCCCAGTCACAAACGTTAGTGCAATAATACCGTAGAAAAATTCAAGGCAGCAGTAGCAGAGAGTACTTGCAAAGACGCAGATCTGTTTGGAGATGTCTGTCAATGCAATGAAACTAAGGATATGAGCTTGACCGCAGTATCAGCAGCTTCATTCCCAGGCACCACAACGTGACCAGGAATCCACAACAGAAAGGACATGGGTGCCAGTATCAGCTAGCGACTGAGGGGACCATTGAATTCATTGCATGAGAGGGTGGTCCGAATATGAGTCCCAGAGACTCTGAATGGCGCTCAAAGAATCAGAGCAGATGGCATAGGCAGAATGACAATGGCGTAAGATATACTGAACAGCCTGATAGAGAGCAGAAAGCTCAGCTGTAAGGCTTGAACACTGGTCAAGGAGCAGATACTGAAAGGTATCATCCCCAATGACAAAGGCACATCCGACGCCAGCATTAGTCTTGGAGCCATCTGTGTAAATAAAGCCGTTATTAGTGGACCTCGAACAAAGTTCAAAAAACCTCAAGTGGTATATCGAATCCGTGATGTTCTCCTTTGGGAGCGACCCGAGTTCAAAATGAACACGAACCTGAGCCTAGAGCGAAGGTGGCATCGGGCTTTCACCCACTCGAGAAGTAGTAGGGAGGGTAAAATCAAGTTGCTGAAGCAGGTGACGAAAGTGAACTCCTGGAGGTAACAGGGCAGAAACATACAGCCCATATTGGCAATCAAAAGAGTCGTCAAAGCAGCAGAAATATGATGGGTGGTTGGGCATTGACGTAAGTCGGCAGGTGTACCGACAACGCAACATATCGTGCTGGTAGTTTAGTGGTAAAGCTGCAGCTTCGGCATTCAGACTCTCAACAGGGCTGGTGTAGAATGCTCCAGTCGCCAGACGTAACCCCCAATGGTGGATAGAGTTTAGACGGTGTAAGATGGACGGCCGGGCAGAAGAGTAGACAATGCTCACATAATCTAGCTTTGATCCGACAATGGACTGATATAAGTGAAGCAGGACCATTCGACCTGCTCCCCATGATGTACCACTGAGAACACGGAGCACATTTAGGGAATGGATACAACGAGCAGCCAAATAAGGCCCATGTGGAGACCAGCAAAGTTTCCTTTCAAATGTAAGACCTAAAAATTTGTTTCTCTCCACGAATGGGAGAGCAATGGGACTGAGATCTAATGCTGGTGGAAGAAACTGTTTGTAACTCCAGAAGTTCATACACACCATTTTCTCACCAGAAAAATGGAAACCGTTTGCGACACTCCAGGAATATAGACGGTTTAGACAATGCTGAAGACAGCGCTCCAGGAGACATGTTCTCTGAGCGTTGCAGTAGATTGTAAAGTCATCCACGAAAAGGGAGCCTGAAACCTCAGCTGGAAGGCAATCCATTATTGAATTGATAGCTATGGCAAAAAGGGCCACGCTCAAAATGGAGCCCTGGGGCATCCCATTCTACTGGCGAAAGGCATGTGACAAAACAGAACCCACACGTATCCTGACCATATGATCCATTAAAAATGCATTAATAAAGAGAGAGGCAACTGCGAAGGCCTAAAGTGTACATGGTGTGGAGAATTCCCGCCCTCCAACAGGTGTCATAAGCCTTCTCCAAAAAGTTGTTCATAATGAAGGTCGACAAGGTAACTAGGTGGTCAACGGCAGAGCGGTGCCTACGAAAGTCACAATGGACTGTGGCAAGAAAGTATCAAGATTCAAGGAGCTAAACCAATTGAGAATTCACCATGTGCTCCATCAACTTGCAGACGCAGCTGGTAAGGGAGATGGGATGATAACTGGAAGGAAGGTGATTGTCCTTTCCTGGTTTGGGAATGGGAAAAACAATTGCTTCACGCCAGTGCGTGGGAACATGACCTTCAGTCCAGATGCGATTACAGGAGCGAAGAAGACAGCCTTTACCTGAGCAAGAAAGGTTCTTCAGCATCTGAATACGGATACCATTGGGCCCTGGAGTATTGGATCGGGTACGGACGAGTGCACTTTCGAGTTCCCGCATGGTGAAGGTGGCATTGTAACTTTCACGATTCAAAGACTGGAAAGAAGGTGGCCGTGCCTCCTCTGCTTATTTTTAAGGGGCGGAAGGCAGGGTGGAAATGGGCAGAGCTCATAACCTCTGCGAAAAAGCGGCTGAAGGCATTTGAGATATCCTCAGCATCCACAAGGACTTCATTCGCCACAGTCACGCCAAAAATCGGAGAGTGGACCTTGGTGCCAGACAGCTGGTGCAGGCCAAACCAGACTACTGAAGAAGGGGTAAAACTGTTGGATGAGCTGGTGAAAGCCACCCAGCAAGCTGATAACACAACAACATTGTGCACAGAGTCGTTTATAACTGATACAGTTTGCCAACTTAAGATGGCGCTGGAAGGTGCGTAAAGTACGTCACTGAGCACGAATAGCGTCGCTGCATGCGGTAGTCCACCAAGGGACTGGGACTCGACATGGAGAAGAGGAAGTATGAGGGCTGGAATATTCAGCAGGAGTGAGAATAACGTCCATGAAGTATGCAACCTGACTATTACAGCTGGATAATTTTGGTCATGGAAGGTCACCAGGGAGGTGAAAAGCCCCCAGTCAGCTTTGGAGATGTTCCAGCTAGTGGAACATGGAGAAGGAGTGTGATGCAGGAGATGGATTATGCAGGGGAAAAGGTCGCTCGAGTATGTATTTGGATGAATGTTGTTCAACTGTGCAACAGTAACTTAAGCTTGCAAATTGTTAATGCATCTAATGTCAGTCCCTGTAATTAATTTGATTGATAAAATTGTTTGTTGAACCTGCCCAATTCATGTGACCTTTCCTTGTTTTGTGAACTGTGTACTTCCAATATCATGCCCTTTTCATAATGGTACAATTGCCAAAATATGGATTCTAATTAATTAAGCCTGCTAATGTTTTTACTGCGCGGCTCATGACTGTTTTAATACGCTTTTAAATTGTAATAATATGAATGTTGTTAAGCATTAAATTGTATTACATACAACAACAAATGAAAAAATATGTGAGTCCACATTCCACTTCTTTTCCTTAAAGCTGTCCAAACACTAGTTGTGTGGTATCAATGTCTTAATGATGGAAGATGAGCAGCAATGTGACTTGCACTTCATGGAACACACAACTAAAGATTCAACAGATAGGTTCATAGTTCATCTTCCATTTCAGGAAGAGCAAAGTTTGTTATGCAATTCTTTCCACAATGCAGCAAAATGCTTCTCTCAGACTGAGCAGAAACTAACAAGACAATCAAAGCTTGCGGAAAGCTACACAGAGTTTATGAGGAAGTATGAAGGTTTACGACACGGCAGTACTAGTCATGACAGAAGCCATTTCATAGTACACACCACTTCAGTTTAACTACTAAAAGAGAGCAGCATTTGATTTTCTTGCCAAATCAAACACAAATTTGTCACTAAACAGTCTTCCAATGATATGACCAACCATTCAACATTATTTGTAATCCATAACATTATGCTTTCACATACATCGCATTGCCTTCACAGTAGACATGGAGAATATGCATTGACAAGTTCTGGTAGTAGATGAAGATCGCACTTTCCAAAGAATATTGTGGAGGAGTGATAGATCTGCACCACCTCGGGAATACGAATGAAAGGCGATCACACACAGAATGACTTGTGCGCCCTTTCTTGCAGCCAGTAATATGTTACAGTGAGCTCACAAAGAGAGTGAGCAGAGTGAGGCAGCAAACATTCTCACTAATCATTTCAATATCGACCATTGTATCTCAGGATGCAATACAGTAAGGGGTGAAATCAAGCTCCAGTAAGATCTCAGGAAGATATTGATAAGAGGTGGAGCTTCACTATGGAAATGGTACAGCAACACAGACGAACTATTCAAAAATATCCCCTCAGTGGTGCAAAAAACACAACTACTTTTACTGCTTGATAATGATGAGGATGTTAGAACTTGAGGTTTATTCTAGCATCCAGCTGTTCAACATTTTGAAACTGTGAACAATTTCAAACCAGCACCTAATATCTACAGCTTCAGCTTCACAAAATGCGCTGTACTGTGTGCCACATCATACATTTTTGATCCATTTGGATTGATCAGTCCCATTGTGATCACATTTAAGATACTTTTGCAATGTCTATGGCAGCATAAGTTAATGTGGAATGGGCCCTCGTCCTCAGAGTTGTACACCTTGTGGCAGACACTATACATTGAGATTCATATGACAGACAGCATGCATGTTGATCATATGGTCACTGCAGGAGGGACAGCTACCTGTATACAGAAGTCAGTACAAGATCTGGTTGATCATCCAAAGATTGATCATTTGATTCTGTTTCATGTATCAGAGACATACCTGAATATTACTGGAAGCAAATCCCAAACAGCTAACGTAGCTACAGAACATAGCTACACAGTTACTTTTACTTCACACAGGACAACCAGTGATAGATGAGCTACCAAACATGAAGTTAGATTTATTGAATTACTAAGCAACCCAAGATAAACTTGTGATACCCAAAGACAAGAAGACCTCTCTATGAAGTGCACGAGAAATTAATTTAATGACCATAATAATATTCTAAAAAGGGTTTTTTCAAGTTTGTCTGGCTATGATAATAGCAAGAAGAGTGACTCTATTACCATTTTACAAAGGTGATTGACGTATAATTGCAATAACTAAATATTTTAGACAATTGTAGGGGGTAATTATCATGTTTAATGAATATCAAAATTGCTGTAACCTAGCTCTGGGGTAAAGTTACATATTTTGCAATGTCTATAGTATCAATGAATGATGGTTGCTGCCATAACGTCACATTCTAGTTCAAATAATGGGTTTAAACTTTTATTCACTTCAGGAATTTTCTCTCTTGCGCATGAAATCTGCTGCAAATGTGTGAAGAGTTTCTGCAGAGTGGGACAGCAATAGTTGCTTCATCAGGCTTCACTGTACTTGCTGATTTGAGAGTTTTATTCCATGCTATCTCATTCTCATTCAGTGAAGTGCTTTGCCCTAGATCTGTAGCACTGTGACAACACCATTATATCAGGAGACAAAATATGACGTTACGATGCCATTAGCCAGTATGCGAGTATTCTTTGATATATTTTTGTAATTGTTCAGTAGGTAATTACATTGTAATATAAGACTTGAGACAACACTTCAGTTACCAGTGCAAATAAAGTTGCAAAAGTTGTGGTGTCAGGAAAGATTGGAGTGCAAAAAATAATAAGTATGAAGTGAAGATGAATAGGATATGTAGAAAGGTGTTGATTAATTAAAATCGGGTGTGCAGGGCACCCCACAGAATGGCTAAAAACCATGGGCTGATGAAATTTGTTGGCACCCTGGAAGGTGGCCAGAAACAGGGTGGGTGGGGGGGGGGGGGGGGGGGTTCATTACATGCCACAAAGCCAAACTTCCTTTGCTGCTATGAAACTCACCATCTCTCTGTCAGTCTCAGTGGTGCTGCTTCTACTTTCACTCACCTGAGCAATAGGACGCGGGGCTTCCCCGAAAACAGGGCCTGATTGACAAAAAAGGAAATTGTGTGTTAATATAAAAAATACTTAATCTGCAAAAGTCAAACAAACAGTTGATAAATGAAGACTGTTTCAATATGACATTATAAAGAACAGAATCAATTATTTCAATCTTTTAGAGAGCCTAGTGATCAGTGAATAACTGAGAATCTAATCTAGTCAATTATGTACAACAGTGAACATTACTAACCGAGATCCACAAAGTCAGAACTTTATTCGAGTTGCAAGCTGGCTATCTGAATACTGCCAGGGGCAAATAAACTTTTATTGTCAACATTTCAAATAATTATTAACCAAATTTTATAATTTAAAATCCTGTAGTAATCTGCTTATTAAAACATACAATTTTATGTTACAGGGTTAACTCACTGTGGCAAGTTTAACGGTTAGGAACTGTGTGTATGACTGTATATGCAGCCTCACTCACTGCAAGCATATGCTGTCATTCTATTCATCCAGTATTTGACAATGAGAGCACTTTGTGACTTGCAGAATACTTCATCAAGAATTTCAAATTATCATTAACTTTTCTCAGGGATACCCCACATAAGGTAATAGCAAAAATGTTATCACGTTCCACATTTTTGCTGTTCATGCAGTAAAATTGCACATCAAACACATACAATGTAATCCTCCTTTCTTTACTTACAGATGGATACACATAGCAAGGAGACTGTGTAGCAGATGATGTGGGTTGTTTCTCAGGTGCATTCTTCGTAAAGGTGAGGCAGGAAGAAATTTGTTGGGTATGGGAACAGGATGGAGTAGAAGACATAATAGGAATGAGGTGGAAGTGTGTGGTGTACCATATGACTGGTACCTCACAATGCTGTCTTGTGACATTCAACAGAGTGCTGCCTGTTGCTAGCATGTTAATAAACCTGAAACAAACTCAGAGCAGCTCATCTTGCCCATGACACCCATTGCATAGTTTCTGTATAGGGACCACATAACACTGGACAATTTTCCAGTATTCCTGTGCTCTTCACAGCCTTCATAGACCACTGCACAATGGCTCACCAGCGAATCCAAGTCCCAGACATTACTACTTCTGAGTGCCATGACTATATTAATAAGAATGTAGCCCACAATATTGACATCACTAGTGCAACCTACTCTTTAGATACCTACAGCAGTGCCTCTCAGTTTTTACAAACAGAGTGCTGAACTGGAGCTTCAAGAATAGTTCTCATATTATCAAACATCTTTCAGTGGATCAGGGCATTCTTTACCTTGCCTTGCTCTAACATTCCCAACTATTCCTCTGAGCACAACAAAAATGGAATCTAGGAAAACACCAGTGCAGCTTGCAGTGCTCAGCTTAGCTCATATTTGTGACAACCTTACAGCATAACAGGACTATTGTTATGTTTTTAGCACTAGGAAGCCATTTCACACGCCCAACATTATAATGTGCCTTCTGTGTTGCAATGAAGTTCTAATGTTCATGACAACCTAAGCCATTTCTCACCTTGTGTATGGATCATCTGCAACAGGTGGGATAAATGACCACGAGTGGATGACAGATGGGGAAATGCAGCTCCCTACTGGACTCCATGTAGAGAGGTGAGGCAGTAAGAGAAACAATTTTGTCTGGGAACAGACTGTAGTGAACGTCTTGATGGGAAATGTTTTTTGAGCAAAGGGACAGTGGTACTGTACGTACATTATCTTCGGGTACTTATTAGAAATTCTCTCCAAATGTGTGTGCACATTTCTTCTATGTTTTTCAGTTGTTTCTACTACACAATTTACTCCCAGCCTCTTCATTTCAGAGGTAATCAGCTCTCATGTGTCATATGGTAAATCATAAAAAACATTATTGCTGACTGGATTCCTCATAAACCCCCTCCTCATTAAACAAAACACAGCTCCATAAATAAATGTAAACACTTAAATTATACGAAGAAACTACTAAGACAGCCAAAACAAAATAAGGAAAACAATGCAATTGTCTCCAGTACACTATCTCATAAGGAGGAAGAAAAATAGTACATCGAAAAACAGTGTCTGTACAATTGTGATGGCTAATCTCCAACTACGGTCTGGATTTTGACAGTCATGACTAATAGATACATGCATTAATTAGCAAAGTTAGTTTGTATACTCTATTACTGCAATGCCAGACATGTCATCCAGCCATAGATACTTAGCCTTAGCTGTGGTAGCTATTTTAAATGTAAAAATGTAGCTTTAAAAATAGAAGAAGTGATCAAACCAATAACTATGCTGAACACACTAGTTACAAGACACAGACATCACTTTTCTTCAAGAATAAGTTACAGGTGAAAATATATGTCTAATAGTATATACCTAGCAAATAATTTAATAAAGATAAATAATATCTTCACTGACATTGCCACCCACAAAAAAAGCAAAATCCTTGCAGTTCTTTCTACAAAAGGAGTAAAGAAGACGTCTTGTGTTGGTGATATGAGGGCTATGTAGCACTGGAATGGAGACAGGGAATGGTCTGAATGGGTGAGAAAACTGACTAATCAAGGCTGAAGCCAGGAGGGTTACAGGAACGTAGGATATACTGCAGGGGGAGTTCCTGGCCACAGTTTATTACTGGTAATTCACGCAGACAGACAGCTTGTTGCTTGTCATTCCCATGCAGAAATCAGCACATTGGTTGAAGCTCAGCCTCTATATCAGATGACTGGTTTCACATGTAGCCCTGCCTTTGGTGGGATATATGTTGTTTGTGACCAGCCTGGAGTAGATGGTGAATGAAGGATGTATGGGACAGGTCTTGCATTTAGTTCTATTACAGTGATCTGAGCCATTAAGTAAGGGTTGGGAGCAGGGATTGTGCTGGGATGGACGAGTGTATTGTGTAGGTTTGGTGGACGGAGGAATACCACTGTGGGGCAGGTGTGGAGGATAGTAGGCAGGACATTTCTGATTTCAGAGCACAATGATAGTTAGTCAGAACACTGGTAGAGGATGTAATTCAGTTGTTCCAGTCCTGGGTGGTACTGAGTTACAAGGGGAATGCTCCTCTGTGGCCAGATGGTGAGATTTTGGGGGTCGTGGGAAACTGCAAAGATAAAGCACAGAAGATTTGTTTTTGTACAAGGTTTGGAGGATAATTATTGTCTGAACACTTCATTGAGACCCCCGGTATATTTCGAGGACGGCCTCTCATCACTGCATATGTGGATAGACTGTATGGGAGGGACTTCTTGGTATGGACTGGGTAGCAGTTGTCAAAATGGAGGTATTAATTGTAGTTAGTAGGTTGGATATGGACAGAGGCAGAGATGTAGTCATCTTTGAAGTGGAGATCAACACCTAGGAACTAGGCTTGCTGGCTTGAGAAGGTCCTGGTGAGACAAAGGAGGAGAAGCTGTTGAGGTTCTGGAGGAATGCGTATAGGGTGTCCTCACTCTCGATCCAGATCACAAAGATGTCTTCAATGAATCTGAATGAGGGGAGGGGTTTTAGGATTCTGGGTGTTTAGGAAGAACTTTTAACCCATACTCATATCCCTGTAATAGACCCAGATGCAGGACCTGTCCCATACATCCTACCACCACCACCACCACCACCACCACCTTCTCCAGTCTGGTCACAAATATCACCTATCCCATTGTAGGCAGTGCTACCTGTGAAACCAGTCATGTGCTATATAAGCTAAGATGCAACCATTGTGCTGCATTATATGTGGGCATGACGACAAACAAGCTGTCTGTCCACATAAATGGCCACCTACAAGCTGTGGCAAGAAACAAGTTGATACCCTGCTGCTAAGCACGCTGCCCAACACGACATCCTTCATTTAAACTCTACTCTATAGTGAGTAGCAACTTTCTGTTTCATAATATTCTTTGTTTCAATTCACTTCTTCAGTTTTATGAGTCCTTCACCCCAGCTTCATCTAATTGTATATTGTATTTAATTTTAAATGTACTATTTCTTCTTTATAATTTCATTTGATAGATTAAAAAATCTACTTGCCAAGCAGCAGCAAAAAAACAGAAAAACACACACACACACACACACACACACACACACACACACACACACACACACACACACACACACACACACACACACACACACACACACACACGTGTGGGCAAGAAAGAATGTGATTGGTGATTAGATGTTTTTATCTATCCAATTAAATTACACTGTTCGACAAGAGTTCTATTCCTGATATCAAACTGTGTGCTTCTAACCCAGTTTACCATGGGAAATTCTAATATGTAAACAAAATATCATTGTCAGGGATACGTTTTGTGTAGTATGTATGTATATACGAGGGCGGTTCAGAAAGTAACCTCCGATCGGTCACATGTCGGGTTGTGGGGGGAGTAGCGACGCCATCTGTGCGTTCACGCACTCAACAGGTCAGTCGGCATCAAGCCGTGGTCGAGTGAACGTCGTACCTGCACTAGTTTAGTTTTTGTGGCAGTTTGAAATCGTTGCTGCAATATAAAACCCTGCCAAATGTGAAGTGCGTGCTGTCATAAGGTTTTTTACAGCCAAAGGATATTCTGCAGCAGCTATTCATCGTGAGCTTTGTGCCATGTATGGACCAAGAGTTATGAGTGAAGGAGTTGTCCGTGAATGAGTACGTTTATTTAAAAGTGGACGAGAAAACATTCATGATGAAGAGAGGAGTGGTAGACCATCATTGGTGACTGACGAACTCGTTCAGACAGCTGATGCAAAAGTTTGTGAAAATCGACGTTTCTCAGTGTCGGAGTTGTCTCCTGGCTTTCCACAGATTTCTAAGACTCTCTTGTACGAGATAGTGACAGCAAGATTGGGTTACCGTAAGTTCTGTGCACGATGGGTGCCCAAAATTCTTACCGACCACCACAAAACTCAAAGAATGGCCTCTGCATTAGACTTTCTGTCACGTTATGAGGACGAAGGAGAACCATTGTTAAACAGAATCGTGACCGGTAACGAAACCTGGATTAAGTACATGAACCCTGAGACAAAAGAACAATCAAAGATGTGGGCACATTCAAATTCGCCTACCAAACCAAGAAAAGCCTCGCAAGATTTTTCTGCCAGAAAACTGATGGCAACGGTGTTTTGGGATGCCAAAGGGGTGTTGTTCGTTGAATTCATGGAACGTGGTACGACCATTAATCAAGACGTGTACTGTGAAACAATAAAAAAGTTACGACGGGCTATACAGAACAAACGCCGTGGTATGCTGACTTCCGGTATTGTTTTTTTGCACGATAACGCCTGTCCTCACTCTGCCCGCAGAACAACGGCCCTTCCTGGGTCCTTCAAGTGGGACGTTATCAACCATCCACCTTACAACCCAGACCTGGCGCCAAGTGATTATCACCTCTTCATGCATTTGAAGAAATGGCTCGGGTCACAGCGGTTTGATGACGACAAAGAGCTCAAAGATGCGGTCACAGGCTGGCTCCAGGCACAAGCGAATGATTTTTATGCAGAAGGAATTTCAAAGCTTGTGAAGAGATACGATAAGTGCCTCAATCACTATGGAGACTATGTAGAAAAATAGTGCAAAGATGTAGTTGTAAGATGTATATATTAAAATATTTTTATTTAACTTCGTGTATTTTTTTAAATCAACCAGAGGTTACTTTCTGAACGGCCCTCGTATATATATACATATCCACAATTCATGGTAAACATAGGGACATTATAGAGAGATACAGGTATGTTGCCACATCCGTTAGGATGGAACATAATTTCTTGTTACAGGTATGTTGCCACATCTGTTAGTGATGGAACATAACAATTTCTTGTTCAACAGCAGGTGGGAAGAATCAGATGTCATCGAGTTATCCCCTGCCATATGTATGTCACTGAGACCACCTGCAATAGCCCATTATCTCTAACAGTTACAGCCGGTTGCTGCATCAAAACTAAGTCTCAATGGTGTTTTGCTGCATAACAGAAATAAAATACCCTTCATTTCAGTAGCTTATGCCAGCTTGACCAAAGAGAATTACCAATTTGTAGAATGGGTGTTAAATTCATTACTATACCGTGAATACAAATGGAAAATATTTGCAGATTTCAAAGTAATTGCGATGGTACAGAGAATGTAACAAGTGTACGTGGAGTATGCCTGTTTTCTTTGTGAATGGGATAGTCGAGACGGAAATTGTCACTACATGAAAAAGAAATGGCCTAGTCGGAAATGGAAAGTGGGCGAAAAGAATGTACAACATTAATGTCAGATAGCTCCTGGGGATATACCACTTACACCACTTCACATCAAACTTGGGCTAATGAACAATGTGCAGTGTGTCTTTGAAGATACATATGATGGACCCTCATCTGGACTACTTCATAGAGAGTTGTAGTGATGTATTGAATGAACATGGTGAAAAATACCATAAGGACATTTCTACCATAGAAAGGTGTTATGAAGGGAAGTGGGTACCTTCTATATTAGCAGATTATTGCTGGAATATCATTCAAGATAAGAAAGATTCACAATACAAGAGAAGAAAGTGATGTGCATTAGAATAGAGTGGTTCATTTTCTTGTCGATTTCCTCTTATTTCTCATATCAAATAAATGCTACAAGGTGTATCCAAAAAGATTTCTGTGTTATATGTTAGAATTCACCCTCCATTAATGTGATGAAATTATAACATCATAAATATGTGAATTTCTCTATTGAATTTCACCTCATGTTTGCTGCAATATATCAGAAACAGAAGAGAAAAAGAAAATGGTGATTATTCATAAACAATTCCTGACAAAAAAAAAAAAAAAAAAAAAAAAACTAAAAACAGTTTTGAATTCAGCTATCTAAGTACAAATAGGATCACAATGTATTTTTTTCAGAAATACAAGGGTGTTTGTAGAAGAGTGTTATTTTGGCAAAGTTGATTGTATTAACTGTTATATTATTCTATTTCTTCTTTAGATATTGTGCACTAAACCCACATTGTGATGGAGTTAAAAAAAATGCTTTCTTCAAATATTCTTGTGAATTCTATCACATTTCCCCAACAAATGTACACATTGGCAGATCTAAAACAACATTACAATTTGGTAGCCTTGCCAACAACATCCAGAAGTAACACATTTCTGATTACATCTTAAGGTGATTTACATTAAAAACCAGTATATACGATATATTTTTCATCCAATGACAGACAACAAACGAAATATTTACATTTGTAAAAATATTTCACAGGAGAATCATAAAAACGAAGAAATAAAATGACATGAAAGAAGTATGCTGATGGTTGGAAGAAAAAAATGGTAACTTTTCTGTTCATCCATGTAATAGCCAACTTGCATTTGAGCTCTCATGTTACTTAATGTGATATTATTTCTTGGTCAAAGAGGCTTGGCATTCAGAGGTTCAGCTCAGAAAATTGCAGGTTCAACTAATGAAAATTTCCTGTGAATATTCGAACTCTTCCGTTTATAACAATTGAATACATAGGCAAGGTGAGAGACCAACAATAGTCTGGAAAGCATTTGCACATGCATTATCTGTCATGTGACACTCAGAATGAACTTTTTCTAGTTCTCAAGTCAGTGGTGACACATTGCAACAGAGATAAAATCAGAAGCATTATTCATTTACTGTTGCTGCAACTCCCAGTTCAAATCATACCGAACAAACAACATTCACCCTGCATTGAATTTACTATGACAAGGGGACTGATAAATCTGAAACATGACTTGTCTTTGGAATTCAGAGATTGTAATCAGGAAATGTGAAATGCTATCCCACACTCAATGTGATCAACACTTGTGAAACATTCTGCTTCTCTTAGTGAATGCGACAGACTTGGTTACAATAGGGGAAAGAATATTATAGGGTCAAATAAAGGAACACCAACATTTTCTTCAGTGAAATCATTTTCTAAAATTTCCCCTCTATTGAGTCCCTCATGCTCATTCCATCATTGTGGAACATTTGAATGCAATGGAGAAGGTTCAACAATGAAGCATATGAGATACACAAGCCAAATGAGAAAAATTACTGGTTGGCCATATGTGCATTATCCACTTGCTTGTCATCGATTTGTGTGTGAACACCACCTATCATTCCTATCCTGCACCATTACTGATGACTAGAAAATTTGTCTTTGTGCTAATGCAAGGGAAAGAAAAGAAAGAAATGGTTTAGTCCAAACAAAGCAGTAATGCCACATAAAAAGACTTGCATGCATCCACATAAGATAGTGTTATGCATCTGGTGGAACAGTGGCCATGTGGTGTACAAAGAGTTGCTTGCATGAGGTAACTCTCCTGTTGGCATTTATTGTCATCAACAGACATCTTCCAGACGAAATCCCAGAACAACAACTAGGAAGGCTGTGTGAAATGATGCTATTCCACAATAACAGCAACCGGAATCCTGCGACACTGGCCAGTAACACTATACAACAACTGGGTTGGGAAGTCAATCTGCAACCACCTTTTCACCTGACATTGCACCCACAGATTTCACCTTTTCTGCTCTCTGTTCAATGATCTTCACAAACTTCCCTTTGGGGTGAAAATACACTTTGAACATGGCTCTACAAGTTCTTTGCTACAAAACCACATGATTTTTACAGTTATGGATTCAGAAAGTTACCCCAACATTGGCAGACTTCAGTGATCAGTGAAGCAGATTATATTATTTTCAATGATTTAAGTCTCCATTACGTGTAGTGTGTGTTTTTGGAACTTATAGAAAATATTTGAGTCTTACGCACCAGCCTAAGATGTTTTGTTGGTCATGAAACTGTTAATGTAGAAATAAACAATCAAAGGCTAAGTCTGGAATAACATTTGTCACAGTCTGTCCCTCTGTCAGTCAGATAAATTTTCTTAAACCTGCAGGCCAACTGTATGAGGAGTTGTGGTGAACTGATTGATTGCGAATGTCACTGAGGGGATGAGTTGGAACAGGGTGTAATACACTCCTGGAAATTGAAATAAGAACACCATGAATTCATTGTCCCAGGAAGGGGAAACTTTATTGACACATTCCTGGGGTCAGATACATCACATGATCACACTGACAGAACCACAGGCACATAGACACAGGCAACAGAGCATGCACAATGTCGGCACTAGTACAGTGTATATCCACCTTTCGCAGCAATGCAGGCTGCTATTCTCCCATGGAGACGATCGTAGAGATGCTGGATGTAGTCCTGTGGAATGGCTTGCCATGCCATTTCCACCTGGCGCCTCAGTTGGACCAGCGTTCGTGCTGGACGTGCAGACCGCGTGAGACGACGCTTCATCCAGTCCCAAACATGCTCAATGGGGGACAGATCCAGAGATCTTGCTGGCCAGGGTAGTTGACTTACACCTTCTAGAGCACGTTGGGTGGCACGGGATACATGCGGACGTGCATTGTCCTGTTGGAACAGCAAGTTCCATTGCCGGTCTAGGAATGGTAGAACAATGGGTTCGATGACGGTTTGGATGTACCGTGCACTATTCAGTGTCGACGATCACCAGTGGTGTACGGCCAGTGTAGGAGATCGCTCCCCACACCATGATGCCGGGTGTTGGCCCTGTGTGCCTCGGTCGTATGCAGTCCTGATTGTGGCGCTCACCTGCACGGCGCCAAACACGCATACGACCATCATTATCACCAAGGCAGAAGCGACTCTCATCGCTGAAGATGACACGTCTCCATTCGTCCCTCCATTCACGCCTGTCGCGACACCACTGGAGGCGGGCTGCACGATGTTGGGGCGTTAGCGGAAGACGGCCTAACGGTGTGCGGGACCGTAGCCCAGCTTCATGGAGACAGTTGCGAATGGTCCTCGCCGATACCCCAGGAGCAACAGTGTCCCTAATTTGCTGGGAAGTGGCGGTGCGGTCCCCTACGGCACTGCGTAGGATCCTACGGTCTTGGCGTGCATCCGCGTGTCGCTGCGGTCCGGTCCCAGGTCGACGGGCACATGCACCTTCCACCGACCACTGGTGACAACATCGATGTACTGTGGAGACCTCACGCCCCACGTGTTGAGCAATTCGGCGGTATGTCCACCCGGCCTCCCGCATGCCCACTATACGCCCTCGCTCAAAGTCCGTCAACTGCACATACGGTTCACGTCCACGCTGTCGCGGCATGCTACCAGTGTTAAAGACTGCGATGGAGCTCCTTATGCCACGGCAAACTGGCTGACACTGACGGCGGCGGTGCACAAATGCTGCGCAGCTAGCGCCATTCAATGGCCAACACCGCGGTTCCTGGTGTGTCCGCTGTGCAGTTCGTGTGATCATTGCTTGTACAGCCCTCTCGCAGTGTCCGGAGCAAGTATGGTGGGTCTGACACACCGGTGTCAATGTGTTCTTTTAGCCATTTCCAGGAGTGTATAAGAGGCACAGGGACACATACAGGTACTGAGGGAAGGAGGATTGTGGAACTCAAGGATGAGCTAAGGGGAACTCCTATATGTTTAAATCAGGGAAGCTGATATGGGAGTGGAAGGGGTGACAGAATTGGAGATGGGTCTCGAGAATGTAGTACACAGGTTGTGAAGCTACGACCAAGTCAGGCATCTTGTACTCACAAGGGAACCTCCCCATCGCACCCCCCTCAGATTTAGTTATAAGTTGGCACAGTGGATAGGCCTTGATAAACTGAACACAGATCAATTGAGAAAACAGGAAGAAGTTGTGTGGAACTGTGAAAAAATAAGCAAAATATATGAACTGAGTAGTCCATGAGCCACATAAGCAACATAATGGACTACGTAAGCTTAGGAGCGCCATGGTCCCGTGGTAGCGTGAGCAGCTGCTGAACGGGAGGTCCTTGGTTCAAGTCTTCCCTCGAATGAAAATTTTACTTTCTTTATTTTTGCATAGTTATTATCTGTCCGTTCGTTCATTGATGTCTCTGTTCACTGTAGTAAGTTTAGTGTCTGTTTTGCGACCGCACCGCAAAACCGTGCGATTAGTAGACGAAAGGACGCGCCTCACCAATGGGATCAGAAAACATTTGATCGCAAGGTCATAGGTCAGCCGATTCCTCCACAGGAAAACACATCTGATATATTCTATATGACACTGGTGACGGCATGTGCGTCACATGACAGGAATATGTTGTCGACCCACCTAACTTGTACACTTGGCGAATGGGTAAAAAGATTCTTCTACCTTGCCCGATTTAGGTTTTCTTGTGGATGTGATAATCACTCCCAAAAATGTGATGAAAACATAAGAGTTTGTCACATAAACTGAAAATAAAAAATTAAACTTTTCACTCGATGGAAGATTTCAACCAAGGACCTTTCATTCCGCAGCTGCTCACGTTACCACGAGACCACGGCGCTCCTGCGTTCCCATCATCCTTAATGTTGCCTATCTTCCCATGAACTACTCAGTTTGTATATTTTGCTTATTTTTTCACAGTTCCACACAACTTCTTCCTGTTTTCTCAATTGATCTGTGTTGAGTTTTTCAAGGCCTATCCACTGTGCCAACTTATAACTAAATCTGAGGGGGGTGCGATAGGGAGGTCCCCTTGTCAATAGCATGTTGTCATTGCATAGTTAATTACCCTCTTGGCAGGCAAGGGATTACGGTGGCACCAGTGTGCCCCCCCCCCCCCCCCCCCTCTGCATCAGACCATCCCCTCCTCTGGTTTTAGTTTTTCATCCCAACCTGGGATGTTTACTTCCCACGCACTGGAGTAAAACTTTACATATAAATTTGTGCAGCCAAATACTGAATGTTATGAATAAGTCTTCCTATTAATACTATTAATATGTTACAGTTTTCTATCATTAGAGTAAGTAAAACTTTTCACTAATGTGCCTCTACTTTTCGAATTCCCCTTGTGTATCTGTACCCGTACATAGATGATTTTGTAAATAAGCTTTACCTATAATGTACTTTTAAAGATATAACAAGAGATGGCTTTTCTGATAGTGCATACCTGTCAATAGTGAGTTTCGGCATTAACATCTATTCATAAATAGCTGTTTAACCATGCGTAACGCCACGGTCCAAACTAGTAACATTTATAATTCTACTAACCCCTAAGACACCCACCCACCCCCCCCCCCCCCCCCCCCCCCCCCCTGGTAAAAGCACAAATTGCACTCTGGGTGGCACCCAGGGTATTTCACACATCAGTCAGGTAGCAAAATACAGCTTTGGGAGAGAAGCAGGATTACAGGGACAATACTCTTCGTTTCAAAACATGATGATAAGGTTTCAAATCACTGGCCATGAATGTGGTTAACTTCATCCAGTCCCCAATAACATTGGCAATTTTCCTCTTTAAGAAGCTCAACTGTGCTGTGTGATAGTTGTATACATAAATATATTTATCTCAAGATGATGATTTTAATATGAGCCATGACTACAGAATAAGGGGACTGTGATCTAACCATTACTACTTATAGTAGTGGGCCTATTTGTAATGTTAGCTCACCTTTACAATGACTAATTTTTAAATGTCAATTTGGTAGTTAAAAATCGGCTTCTTTCTCTTTCATCACGTTTCCCTCACAATCTACCACTGTATAATTTTAAACACAACTGCATATTTGTGACCAATCCTTTGTAGTTACAAAGGCACTGCCAATTTTCAGTATGAATTATGTACCATGTAATTAACATCCAGTGTCAAGTTCAAGTATAAACTTTTGAACAACTGTTTCACTAAAATAGTTTAGCAAGAAAAATATGGAAAAAATACCACATAAGAAAATATTAAAGCGATAACTTTAGCATGTAATTAAGCTACTGAAGAAAGCAAAAATCTCACCTGCCAATACCTCCTCTGGGTGTACCTCTTCCTGCTCCTGCAAAAAAAATTAAAAAGCTGAATAACTTTACATGAACTGAATTTAAGCATAAATCAAACACCTTCAAATGTGTCAGTGGTATGTTATCTCACTCCACATGCTCATCTCAGTGTTAGTAAGTTGGTAAATTATATAATGACAGATTACGAATCAGGTGCAGTGACAAGTAGATACATGCGAAATTTTATTAAAGTGCAATCGAAGAAAACTGCATAATAATACAAATGAAGAATCACAAAATATTTCTATTTCAATGGAGCTTAACTGTCTGAATTCACTAGAGCTGCCAGCTGCCACATACAGCAACTGTCACAGTGCAGGACAAAAGTGCCCACAAAACCCAAGTCAACATGGTGGGAATTTAGACTACACTGCTAGATCCATGAAGGCTGGTGCAAAGATAATGCCAGTGACTGAAATAGAAGTACAGAATAGTTTGCTGGAAAGAACACCCCTCAAATATGACCTGGTGGAGTAGTCTGAAGGATCATCGAAGGGGAAGTGAATAACAGACCATTATAAAATTACAGATCATAGAGATAGTGATAGGGTTTATTATGCCTATATCTGCTGCTACCACGACAGAAATTTGAAATTGATTCTTGGTCTCAGAGAGCCATCTGAGGTTGGCCCACACAACAGAAGAGGGTGTGGAACAGTTAAGAGAACTAGTAAATGGGCATTTGAAAATTTGTGTCTGATGCAGCTGAATCATGTCCACACTTGCTTAGAGGCCTGTGGGAGCCACATTGGACAGGTTCTCTAACGGTTGTCTTGTCTCAGCATGTTGAGTGCTGTAATGTACTGTACAGGATTTCCGGCCTTGAATCTGTATGATCCTTTTTGCTCATTATTCTCTTAGGGGTAGTTTGCTGCAGTTTCTTCCTTTCTACTTCTTCTTCTTCTTCTTCATTTTCATTTTATGAGTCAGGGATTCTTGCCCGCTCTGGTTTTACAGTTGTCTCCACAATCTCCTGGGCTGTCCTCCAACTCTTCTGCCGCTCAGTGTGTACTCCTACATTACCTGTGTAAAGTCTGGTTTTGTATCTTTTTAAGTGTTTTATTACATATTGATCCTATATTTAGTCTTTCCTAATATCTTAATTTCGGATTGTATCCACCCTCACACCATCTTTAATACTCCTTTAAGACCTCATTTCCGCCGCCTGTATTTTCCTCAGTTGGTTTTGCGTTTTTTTTTGTTTCGCTTTAGGGCGCAAAACTGCTATGGTCATTAGCGCCCAATCTGTGACTTAGGTAAAAGTAAAATACGAAAATGGAACCAGCAGCTAAGGGAGCGAAACTCAAAAAATTGGTGAAACTAAAAGCAGGAGTACAGCATGAAAAACCACTAGAGAAAGGGTTTGGTTGTCCCCAAAAAGGGCTTCAAATGACCGACGTCATCTCACTGGCACTAATAAACTCAAGAACGCGATCAGCTGAGCGCGTTATCTGCTAAAATTGACGATATTTCAGGCGACAGCTGTAGACGGGCGCGTAACAGAGTAAAATAGGGGCACTTGAGTAAAAGGTGTCTTACTGTCCACAGCTGAGAGCAGTGGGGACAGAGTGGGGGAGGATCACCGCTTAAAAGATGTCGATGGCTAAAAACACAGTGCCCTATCCGGAGTCTAGTTAATATTACCTCCTCCTGACGACGCCTTCGGGAGGAAGAGGTTTAAGCACAGGGAAGAGCTTTCATGTCCCGCAATTATGGGGAAGTGTTGACCAATGTGCATGCCATAAAAGAACAACACGATGACATAAAACACTCCATAGATCGGTGAAGGGAATCGTGTGAATAGCTGGCCGAAGAAGAGAGACTGCAGCCTTGGCTGCTATATCGGCCGCCTCATTTCCACAGATACCAACGTGTCCTGGGATCCAGAGGAACACCACCGAGACGCCCCCAAAGGGAGCAAGTGGAGGCAGTCCTCAATCCGGTGGACCAGTGGGTGGACAGGGTAGAGAGCTTGGAGACTGAGGAGAGAGCTGAGAGAATCTGTACACATAACATACTGTATCCGCTGATGGTGACGGATTTATTGGACAGCCTGGAGAACAGTGTAAAGCTCCGCAGTATAAATGGAACACTGATCGGGAAGCCGAAATCGATTTGGGGTGTCGCCAACAATATAGGCACTCCCTACACAAAATGATGTATTTCATCCATCAGTGTAAATAAATGTGGCATCCTTCATTTGTGCACATTGAGCAGAAAATGCCCGACAATAAACAAGTGAAGGGGTACCATCCTTCAGAAACTGGCCCCGGAGCTGAGCAACGGGACAGTGCAAGTGCACGTTCGAGTTCCCGCATAGTAAAGGGGGGCACTATAAGTTTCCAGATTCATCGAGTGAAAGGAAGGTCGCCGAGCCTCTTCTGCCTCTTTCCTGGGAAGGAAGGCAGGGTGGTAATGGGCGGAGCTTGAAACCTCCGCGAAAAAGCAGCCGAAGGTGTTGGAGACAGCCACAGGATCAACAAGGACCTCATTACCTGAGGTCAGGCCAGGTACCGAGGAGTGGGCCTTAATGCCCGACAGCCGGCGCAGGCCACCCCAGACGATAGAAGAGGGAGTAAAACTGTTAAAGGAGCTGATGAAAGAGGCCCAACAAGCTTTCTTGCTGTCTTTGATGACTCTACGGCATTGCGCTCGGAGTCGTTAGTATCCAATACAATTCGCCAACGTAGGATGGCGGCGAAAGGTGCGTAAAACACGTCGTCCAGCATGTGACGTGAAGAAGAGGTAGTACGAGGATTGGAACGTTTGGCAGCATTGATGATAACAGCCGTGAAGTATTCAACCTGACTGTCACAACTGAGAAAATCGTGGTCCGGGAAGGTCGCCAGGGAGGAGTAAAGTCCCCAGTCAGCTTTCGGTATGTTCCTGCTCTAAGGACGTGGGGATGGGGTGTGGTGCAGGAGACGAACGACACAGGGGAAGTGGTCGCTCAAATAGGTGTCAGAAAGGACATACCACTCGAATCGACGGGCAAGAGTGGTAGAACAGATCTAGAGGTCCAAGTGGGAGTAGGTATGAGTAGAGTCCGAGAGGAAAGTCGGGGCGCCAGTATTGAGGCAGACAAGATTGAGATGGTTGAAGACATCCGCCAAGAGGGAGCTTCTCTGACAGGATGCAGGAGAGCCCCAAAGGGGACGATGGGCATTGAAGTCGCCAAACAATAAAAACGGTGGAGGAAGCTGAACAATCAGGTGCATCATGTCAGCCCGACTAACTGCGGATGACGATGAAGTGTAGACGGTACAAACAGAAAAAGTAAAGGCAGAAAGAGTAATACGGACAGCTATTGCTTGGAGTGGGGTGGTCAATGGGATAGGATGGTAATAGACATCGTCCCAAACGAGCAACATGACCCCACCATGAGCTGGAATACCGTCCGCAGGGGTGAGGTCATACCACTCCGAGGTATAGTGGGTAAAAGCAATACGGTCAGTTGGGCGCAACTTGGTTTCCAGGAGATCAAGGACGAGCGGACAGTGCAGGCAGAGGAGCAGTTGTAATTCCTCCCGATTAGATCGAATACCTCTTATGTTCCAATGTAACAAAGCCATCGCTAGTCAGAAAAAAGGGGGAATGAAACAGGGGAAGAGCTGGTCACCTCGACGGCCGCAGAGGGCCAGGTTATGAGGGAACAACGCTACAACCGGCGGGAGGCGGATCCTGTTCCATCGAGTCGTCGCCAGCTGCGGCCGCTGTCCTGGGTTGCGTAGGAGGGGCAGTATCATTCGCCGACGAGAGGCCAGCTGAGCGCCTGGCAGCAGAGCGTCCCGGCCAAACTGAGGACGGCCGGGAGCAGCGACTCATGGATGGAGCGTCAGACGAAACGCGCCGGGGTGGAGAGGGGGATAAAGACTTCTTCTTGGAGGCCTTCTTGGAAGTCTGATGAGGCACGGGGATGGTATGCTGGACCCGAAGAAGGTCCTCACGCGCGGGCTCCATTTTGGAATGCCGGACCTTGGAAGCCGGGGTCTGGAACATTTGCCCGATGGACGCCTGAGAAGAGGATCGCTTCTCAGGTGGTGGAGGGGGGGGGGGGAGGAGGAGGAGGAGGAGGAGGAAGGGTGGCCCCTGGGGCAGAGGGTGCAGGGGCCACGAGGGAGGAGGATTTGGGAGGCGGAGGCATAAACCCCAGATGGGGTGAGGAAGTGGAGGGGGGACAGGATAGGGGTAGGATACTGTGCAAGGAGGCAACACGACTGAGGCCAACGATATTGCCAACGTCACGGGATGGAGGTGGTCATACTTCTTCCTGGCCTCAGAAAAAGAGAGATGATTCAAAGTTTTTAATTCTTGAATCTTCTTCTCCATCTGATACGCAGGGCAGTCTATAGATGTAGGTGAGTGGATGCCAGGACAATTGATGCACCGAGGTGGTGGAGTGCATGTATGTTCCTCACGAAGAGGACGTCCACAATCGCCACAAAGGGGCTCAGCCTCACACCGTGACGACATGTGCCCAAAGCGCAAACACCGAAAGCAGCGCATAGGAGGTGGGACGTAAGGTGGCACGTCACACCGGTAGTACATCACCTTTACCTTCTCCGGGAGAATGTCCCCCTCGAATGTGAGGATAAAGGCCCCGGTGTCGATGCAACAGTCTTTGGGGCCGCGCTGGACTCGCCGCACGAAATGCACGCCTCAGCACTCCAGGTTGGCCCTGAGCTCCTCATCAGATTGCAGCAGGAGGTCCTCATGAAAAATAACCCCCTGCATCCTATTCAGTGCCAGATGCGGGACAATGGATACTGGGATGTCCCCTAGTCAGTCGCATGCTGGAGTGGCGCCGACTGTGTGGCGGAGGTGGTCTTTATATGAACGGACCCCGAACGCATTTTTCTGAGAGCCTCGATTTCCCCAAAGATGTCCTAGATGTGCTGGACAAAGAATATGGGCTTGGAGGTGGCGAACGTCCCCCCCATCGGTCCGAGAACAGACTAAATAGCGGGGGAAGTATATCGCCCCAAGCCGGCGAGCCTGTCCTTCCTCCCAGGGAGTGGCCAAGGGGGAAAGGGCAGGAGTACCAGAACCAGAGACAGTACATTTCTTTTCAAAAGACTCGGCCGCAGATCGCCCTGATACATTTTGACATTTCATCTACAAAACATCCGCCCCAATACCACCCACTCCAACCAGGGGCTCTCCCCACGGGCGCCACCCAGCCTCAACAAGGGCCACCTGGCAGGATGACCATTGCTGGGAGTCCTGATGACCCAAGGAGACGGGCATCTACTCCTTGGCCGACGTGGGGAGGGTGCAGTTCAGGTATCGGCAGTACGATCCCTGTGTTGTCAGGGGGCTACAACCTAGAGGGTACATGACAACCCCACCACAATGGGCTGGCTACCGTGCTGGATTTCGGGTGCCATGGAAAGTCCATCATGATCGTAGGTGCAAATGGGGACGCGCTATGGGCATAACTTGTGCAACCCATCAGGTGTTTAGGCCAAATTTGAGGAATAGTGGGTGTGGTTACAATGCAGTTACAATGCTGAGTGCCAAGGTCTTAGTGCACTGAGGACCAGTGATACACCACGTAAGGTGTCCTTCCCCAAAAGGCTCGTACTTCTGTAGAATTTGGAAAATGGAGGTCAAACCCCAAGGGGGACCATCACATGGAAGGCCAAAATGGTTGAAACTCCTTTTAGTCGCCTCTTACGACAGGCAGGAATACCTCGAGCCTATTCTTACCGCACACCCACAGGGGGAAGACTACTTGATTGTGGGGAGTTATTACTATGTGCAGTAGCACACCAGATGTCATTCAGATTTTGGGTAAAGAGAGATTTTGCATAGATCTGCATATCCACAGTTGGAATAATGGAAGGAAATGGCAGTAAGTATCTGCTTCTCTAGCCAAACGGTCAGCCAGTCCATTCCCTGGGTTGCTCAAATGACTTGGAACCCAGAGAAAGACATCTGAACAGGTGTCACACTCGTGGGCCAAGAGAAGGGTACTTATAGCAGAGACCGAAGGATGAGGTCGATGGCCAACAGGCTGCTCGTTGGATCTGAACAGATTAAAACACTGTGGAGGCAGGCCTGAGATAAAAAAGGAGGGCTCTGTGAATTTCCAGAAACTTTGCTGTGAACACACTAATTGATCCTGACAAAAAATGGTGTTCTAAGGCAGTAGGAGACATGAAAGTGTATCCCACCTTATCTACTGCCTTAGAACTATCAGTGTGAAAAATTGTGGCACCCTAGAACACTCCAAGGATGGCACATACAAGACGGTGGAGAATTAAAGAGTTGACACGAATCTTAGGACCCTGGAATAGATCAGTCATAATTCATGGTCTAGTTACCATCCATGGGTGGGAGGGGTATGGGAGGAAAGATGTGAAGTACATTACAGCGAGTGGAGACGGGGATCCCGACATAAGGAAGTGATACGCATGCCAACCGGCAATCCCACACAAGAACGGGTGTCAGGAGGGAGACAGTCCTCAATGGCAAAGAATACAGGATACATCGGATGGTTAGGGAATTGGCGAATGATGACTGATTAAGAAAGTAGTAGTTTGCTCAGTCATGTGTGTAGAGGGGGAATCCCCACTTCTGTGAGGAGACTATCAATGGGACTACTGAGAAAGCCAGCAATAGCCAGATGAACCCCACAATGGTGAAGAGGGTCAAGCAGTTTCAAAGTGGAAGGAGCTGCTGAGCCATAAACCTGACCACCACGACAGTCTGGAGAAGACCAGGCCACAGTAAAGATGGAGAAAAGTGACACAGTCTGCACCCCAAGATGCAAGGGCCAGGAGGTGGAGAGCATTAAGCTTCCATATACATAAAGTATTTAGGTGGCAAATGAAGGGCAGCCATGTCGGCTGGTTATCAAAAGTAAGGCCCAAGAAACAGGACTGTGCTACAACATTGAGAAGCTGTTCACCTAAATAAAATTCTGAGTTGGGGTGTACTGTGAATCAGCGATAAAAATGCATTACCCACATTTTTTTGGGAGAATCCTGGAACCAATAGGAGGTGGCCCATGCAGAGGCCCATGGGATGGCATCTTAGAGCAGACACTCACCAGATGCTACTTAGTGGGAGCTGCATCACATGCAAAAATCATCGACGTACAATGCCAGAGTAACCAGAGGCCCAATAGGGGTCACAAGCCCGTGGACTGCTAGGAGGAAGAGTGTGACACTTACCACAGAACCATGTGGGATACCATTCTGCAGAATTCCAGGGGTGCTGAGGGAAGTTCCAACTTGGAACCGGAAGAGCCGCTCAGAGGAAAACTCATGGATAAAAATCTGAAGGGGCACATGGAAGCCTCAGTCATGATTGGTAACTAAAATGTGATGGCACCAAGCCATGTTGTGTGCCACATGTAGGTAAAAAGAAGACCACAACTAGGCACTGGTGGTGAGTAAAAGCCTGTTGCGTAACTTTTTCCAACCCAAGTAAATGATCAGTTGGAGATCATTTCACTTGGAAGCCACAGAGATATAGGGACAAAAGGCCCGGAGATTCTAGTACACAACATAATGTGTAGCTAACTATCCTCTCGAGAAGTTTACGTAGTACATTGTCTGGTTACTTGGGTGGTAGCTGTTCAGGCCATTGGGTTCTTTCTGGCCTTAAGGACAGGGAGAACTATACTGTTTCATCATTGTGACAGAAAAGCAGCTGTGAACCTAATGCAGTTGAAGATAATAGACCATCTGGTTGCGGACAGAATATGGGCCAGCTGCCATGTCCCATGAAGAGGTAAGAGCCTGCTTGACTATAGCACTCACTTAGTGTTGTGTGTTATGAACAGATTGGTTTGGCGGGGGGGGAAATTGAACACTGCATTTCTGCTGGAGAAATGTAGGAGGACAGGAAGATGATGCCAATACTGTCCCAAAGTGTCGTGTAGCAAGGTGTTCTGCGAGGACCGATGGATCAGTGCACAAATCACCGTTAAGGTTAAGGCAATGAAATACTGACTGTCGCTGGCAGCCAAGAACAGTACGGAGCTTGGACTGAACCTGCAATGAAGAGGCGTATGTCCCCGGAGGGGCACATATTTCTCCCAGCATTCCTTTTTACACTACTTAATAAGGTAATGAGCCTTCGCATGAACACACTTAAAAGCGAAGAGGTTCGTCTTTGAAATGTGTTGCTTAAAATGCTGCAGTGCATGTCAGCAGTTATAGACAGTGACTGTGACATCCTTGGCCCACCAAAGTACCCATCAATGATGAGGGGATAAGTTGATGAGGGGGGGGGGGGGCGGCAGCAGTGTGAAGAACAGTGGCAGAGATGCCTTGCAGACCGCATCAATGCAATTCGACAGGGAGGTGTAGAGGTTCACAGCAGATGTATACAAAGGGCAATTGGCCCTGCGGAATTCGTAACTTGGGGGCCTGTCTGCCTGGCGGCGGCAGGGGAACAATAGAACCACTGGAAAGTGGTCACTGTCACAAACATCATCATGGGCTGACAAATGTAGGGAAGCAATGAGAGCAGGAGAGGTGATCGTGAGATTGATAGTGGTAAAGGTGCCATTAAGAGCATTGAATTGGGTAGGGGATCCCTCATTGAGGAGACACAAATTCAGGTCCGTAATAAGCTGGTCAATTAGGAGACCCCTACCCATTGAAGTGTCACTCTCCCACACTGGGTGGTGGCTATTGAAGTCCCAAGGATGAGAAACGGGGTGTGAATTGCTGGATTAAGGTAGACAGTGCAAAGTAAGGAATTATTGTACCTGGAGGGAGGTCGACACTGCAAATGGTGATTGCCAGAGACATATGCACTCTAAACACTATAGCTTCCAGGTAGGTACTTAGTGGGATCCGGTGACTACGACATTGGAGTGAACCAAAGTGCAGATCCCACCAGATGCTTCCCTGGGGCCAGTACAATTCCGACAGAAGGTTGCATTTCTGGTAGGTGAGGATAGTAACTTTGGCAATTTCAGTGGATGACTGTGTGGCCAGAATCCAGATTACACACACAAAAAAAAAATGAGGATACCATGTCACTTGGTCAGTGGCCTTCACCTACAAGGGTGAGGTGACATCCGTAAATAAGATAAGATCTCAGGCACAGGTTGCAAGGCAGGAGGTGGCATTACTGGGGACAGTGGTTGAGGGGGGGGGGGGGGCACCTTGTCTTAGGATTTATGTTTCTTCCTGTCCGTTTTCTCCTCCTCCTATTCCTATTTCAGAGCTGGAGGAGGGTAGAGCACAGAGGGAGTACAGGTGACTGAAAGAGAGCGGGTGACCTTTGGATGAACAAACGCACTGTGAGTGATGGTTGGAGTCTTCCAGCCTGAACTGACCTGGGCAAAGGGGCCTTGTAAGGGAGCCCAATCACTGGCAGGTGCCAGAGAAGGGGCGCACTTCTTCAGCTGGAGAGAGGGAGCAGACCCAGACAGGAGGTTGTGGCAACTGCATGGGTAGGGGGAGGGAGAGGGGATAGGTGGATGGGGCTGGGCAAGGGAGAGGTAGGAGGAGGAAATGAAGTAAAAGAGAGATAAGTTGAAGATAGTGACACTGGATGGAGTATCTCATACTTTTGGTAACCCTCAGTATAAGACAGGTGATTCGATGACTTGTATTCTTGGATCTCCTTCCTCTCTTATACGCCGGGCAAATTTGGCGAGTGAGGGGAGTGGCTTTCAGTACATTTGTCACACACAGGTGTCAGAACACAGGGGCTTCCCTCATGGAATGGTTGTCCACAGTGAGTGTACAGAGGGTCTACCATTCACCAGGAAAACATATGCCCAAATTGCAGCCACCAGAAGCACCACATAGGTGGTGGGGTGTATGGCTTCACATCACAACTTCGGCACATAACCTTGACTTTCTCTGGGAGGGTATCCCCCAAAAAAGCTAGAATGAAGGCACCAGTATGGATGCGGTTGTCTTTGTGGCCCTTCTCCACATGCCAAACCAAATTCACACCTCTCCAGATTAGCCCAGAGTTCCTAATCCTTTTGCAGGGTGAGATCCCAATGAAAAATCACTCTCTACACCATATTCAGAGATTAGTGAGGGATAAAAGAAACTGGGACATTGCCAATATGATCACAGGTGCAAAGAGCTGCCGATTGGGTGGCAGAAGATGCTCTGATCAAGAAAGTTTTCCTCAATATTTTCCACAAAAACAATGGCATTGTGGCAATGAATGTGTCCCCGTCTGTCCTCGTACAGATGAGGTAATGGGGGAAGTGTATCATACAAAGATGGCTAGCCTGGCCATCCTCCCATGGTGTATCCAGGGAAGCAGAGGTTGCTGGGTAACATGAAGCACCATTCAATGATTGTTCACCATTCAAAGAAGCAGCCGTTTGAGATCGGCCAGATCTTTGCAGCTCCATACGCTTCATGCATCAAGCATCCCCCAAATACCAGCCATTCTGACCATGGGCTCTCCCGAAGGGTGCCACCCACCCAAACCAAGGGTCATCTAGCACGGTGGCTATAGGTGGGAGTTCTGATGCTCCAAGAAGACAAGCAACCACTCCTTGGCATACATGGGGAGTGAACAATTCAGGATCAGGAGAGTGATTCCTGTGTTGTCAGGGATCTCAGCCAGATGGGTACATAACAGACCCATCACAAAGACTGGCTATGTGTGCTGGTGACCTAGCTGGGTTGAAGGGGGCAACAGGGGGAAGGCAAGAGGAATCCACACCGCAGATGCCAGGGAGCGAGTTGTTCCCCAAACGGCTCACATTAAACAAAAACAGGAAATTTTGAAGTGGAGGTAAAACTCAATTGGGGACGTAAAAACCAAAGGACATGAATGAACAGGCAGAGGAAAGCAAATTGTAAACAATAAAGGAAACCAGGTGAATAGCCATGTCAAGATGAATCAGAGCACCAAGAAAGGGGTAGGAGAGGGTAACTGGGAGTGAGCAAGGATAGGGAGGAGGGCAGGGTGACAAATGCGGACAGTAAGGAAGAATAGGCTGCATTAGCTCAGAGCCACATGTGCACCACGCATGAACTAACACGAAGGAACCGTAACCCCCTTGGGAAGGGGGTGGGGGGGGGGGGGGGTGGCTATTGTCTGCCTAGAGGGAATCAGAATGTAAAGTAGTGCAGGCATTTTAGTGACATTTTTGAGTCTTGTGGTAAATAATTATGAATTACAGGACACTGCTAAATAACCATTTGATACAGTTTGCAACACATACAATAACCCTAGACTGACTGCATCAGCACATCTGAAGAAGCTGTTAACATTTCTGTCAGCAACTGGGGAAGGTGCAAGTGAACTTAATGCACTACTTCAAGCAATATTCATGTGCTGATGGCATTACAACTAAATGTATCCTTTCAAGATGTAATTACATCACTGCTCTTTATAGAAAAAAGTTGACCAGTCTGTAACAACAAAATTTAAAACCCGCCTGAGTTTCAATAGCTTTCTGACATTAGAATGGAGATGTGCTTTTCTCAAAAATAAATGCAAATCTGAAATTATCAAGGCTACAGTACTACCATGACACAGCACATATGGGAACAAACAGCGGACCACCTGCAATGTCAAGCACTTAGGGTGTTTGAGATGAATCTAGTCGCTGCTAGTGTTGCGTATGTCATGCGTCACTTGACTCAAGCTTTGCAGAAGTGCAGCAGATTCAGGCAAGCCACGTGTAGTGAACACAAACCTATAGAGATGCCGAACAAATTGTTCAACAATTGTTCAAAGGGTGATTGTAGGGCTTCTAGTTGCACTTATGTATGCCGTCATGCTTGTCAAAAAGGGCACCACACATTGCTACACACAGAAATAAAACACACAAGATGGAACAAGGAAGGATTGTCCTAGTGACATGAAACACAAAAAATGGTATACATCCATCAAGTACATTGCATTACTGCTCACTTATAATCATCCGAGACAAACAAGTGCTGCTTACAACAGTGACAACATGGTTGATAGATAGTAGTGCCTCTGACTTCACGGATGACACAGTAGAGTATACATTCAAGGAACAGGTGGAATCATATCAGAAACAAAGCAGCACGTCTCTGTTTAAGTTGACTTCTGTATAAACCTCTTCATTTCACCTTCTGTCTGGGATCAAGACAAGATGTCAGTTACCTTCAGCAAAATTAAACAGTGTGTTGGATTTGACACATATAAAACTTATCGATCTAGAATTTTGGTCACCTGGCAAGATCGACAAGTTGCTGGGAGCAAAAGTTTCTCTGTACATTCAGAAGGCGAGGACTATCTCCATAAGAACTGATCATCCAGTGCTTTAAGAGACAGAACTGTGTTGGATTATGTATGTGAAGGAGTATCAAATGGTAGAGCACAAAATGTTTTCAAGGTGGCCATTCATATTACGCTTTGTGAAAACTGACACCGACTTTCTTGAACAAACTGTGGAAGACAGAAGGATTAAATCATGTCTGAGTCGTAGCAACACTTGCACATGTGTGTTGGTTTGGTGGGTCCTGAAGAACGATTGGCGTGTGGACATGTGGCTGGCAAGTTGTTGCTTTTGGCAAACTCCCACTGTCCGGTGCAGGTCCCGAGATGCTGCTGAAGGTTGAATCAGTCATAAGGCCAGATAGCGGTGAGCTGCATGAAGACATACGGACATTGCAAGCAACCAGATTGGCAAGTAACTGGCTTACTCTACAAGCTTAAATTTTATGGCTCCTCAATGATCACCTGAGTGTGTAGGATGCAATAATACCCTGGCTGGAATCCTGCAATGTATGGCTCCTTCACAACTGAGTGGAGTAAAGTGTTGTTCTTTTATATTTGTGTTATCTAAAATTGCATCTGTTACATTAATGCACCTATGAGTGACTGAGTGCATGATCATCAGTCAGTGTTATTAATTACAATTTGTGTTCCAGGTAATATGTCATGCAAGTGTAAGAGTATTCCCTGTTGTAAGTCTCTTGAAGGGAATCAATTGTAACGTGATCTATGTCAGAGGCAAAGTGATCTTGGTACATGTGTACACTTGAGTTATCTTATCAGCAGGTGCTGATATTTTCAATTCTGAATAACAGAAATTTTAAACAATGTCAGTTACATTGCTAGTCACTTGTGCGTTTTGTTCACATTTTCTACTTCCTGCCCCTTCTTGTGTGAAGCTTTATTTGTGCAGAATTCCGTTCCCATTGGTGTGTGTTGGCAGGGTAGCTTTGGCAGGAAATGATGTGTTCTTGTTCCCTGTGTCCAGAGCAGAGGCATGTTTGCCTTTTGCTATGGTGGCACCTCTGTTGTCGCACGGCGTCTGAGTTGACTGGCAGTCTGCTGCCCCTACCAGTCACTCGAGTGAAGCGAAGTTGCTCATCTGACATGCTCGATGTAAGAGTGCCACAATTTGGGCAGGAACCAGTAGTCTGTTCAATTCGGTGAATTTGTTGAGCTCAGGAGGATAAGGTACATTTATAGAGTCTGAGGTTCCTGCTCATTATAACTAACTACTCGCTTAAATGTTGCATCCTTATTACCAATTCTAAATACATTAAGTTTAAAACCTGTTAGTTACCAGTGTAAACTGTCGACATTTACCTTGGTGCACAGTCATTAGCTAACTCCACTTGGGGAATTTGGCTGCTCATTCCTAGTTGACTGTGATAGCTCTCTGCTCTAGCTCTCAGCCTGCTCTGAATTTTTGACAAATGTATGTTTATTAAATGTCTTTTACTTCTCCCAGCACAACCTGTCATATATGAGCTATCAAATATGATGTTAGGTTTATTGAATTACCAAGCGACACAAGTTAAACATATGATACCCAAAGAAAAGAAGACCTCTCTATGAAGTGCACGAAAAATCTATTTAATGGTTCAGATAGTATTCTAATAAGATTTTTTTCAAGTTCATCTGGCTATGATAATAGCAAGAAGAGTGACTCCATTATCAGTTTAAAAAGGTAATTGGCATGTAACTGCAATAACTAAATATTTTAGACAACTGTAGGTGGTAATTATCATGTTTACTGAATATCAACTGTGGTGTAACCGATCTCTTGGTTAATGTTACATATTTCTCAATGTCTATAGTACCAATGAATGATGGTTACTGCCAGAAAGTCATATTCCAGGTCAAATAGTGGGTTTAAACTTTTATTCACTTTCAGAATTTTTTCTCTTGCATGAAATCTGCTGCAAATACATGAACAATTTCTGCAGAGTGTGACAATGATAGTTCCTTCATCAGGCTTCAATGTACCTGTTGATTTGAGTGGTTCATTCCATGCTATCTCATTCTTGCTCAGTGAAGTGCCATGCCCCAGATCTGTTGCACCCATTACTGTCATTAGCCAGTATGCGAGTATTCTTTGAAAAATTTTTGTGACTGTTCAGTAGGTAATTACATTGTAATAATAGACCTGGGTTACCAGTGCAAATGGAGTTGCGAAGGTTGTGGTGTCAGGAAAGATTGGAGTGAAAAAAATAATAAGTATGAAGTGAAGATATATAGGATATGTAGAAAGGAGTTGATTAATTAAAATGGGGTGTGCAGGGCAGCCCACAGAAGGGCTAAAACCCATGGGCTAATGAAAACTGTGAGCACCCTGGAATGAGGCCAGGAAACATAGGGGAGGGGGGGTTCATTACATGCCAAAAAGCTAAACTTCTTTGCTGCTGGTGAAACTCACCCTCTCTCTGACAGTCTCAGTTGTGCTTCCTCTACTTTCACTCACCTGAGCTATAGGACGTAGGGCTTCGTCGGCAACAGGGCCTGATTGACAAAAAAGGAAATTGTGTGTTAATATAAAAAATACTTAATCTGCAAAAGTCAAACAAACAGTTAATAAATGAAGACTGTTTCAACATGGCATTACAAAGAACAGAATCAATTATTTCTATCTTTTAGAATGCCTAGTGATCAGTGAATAACTGAGCATCTAATCTAGTCAATTATGTACGACAGTGAAAATTACTAACCGAGTTCCACAAAGCCGGAACTTTATTCCAGTTGCAAGCTGGCTATCTGAATACTGCCAGGGGCAAATAAACTTTTATTGTCAACATTTCAAATAATTATTGACGAAATTTTATGATGTAAAATCCTGTAGTACTCTGCTTATTAAAATATACAATTTTATGTTACAGGGTTAACTCACTGTGGCAAGTTTAATGGTTAGGAACTGTGTGTATGACTATATATGCAGCCTCACTCACTGCAAGCGTATGCTGACAGTCTATTCATCCAGTATTTGACTATGAGAGCACTTGGTGACTTGCAGAAAACTTCACCAAGAATTTCAAATTATCATTAACTTTTCTCAGGGATACCCCACATAAGGTAACAGCAAAAATGTTATCACCTACCACATTTTTGCTGTTCATGCAGTAAAATTGCACATCAAACACATACAATGTAATCCTCCTTTCTTTACTTACAGATGGATACACATAGCCAGGAGACTGTGTAGCAGATGATGTGGGTTGTTTCTCAGGTTCATTCTTCGTAAAGGTGAGGCAGGAAGAAATTTTATGAGTATGGGAACAGGATGGAGTAGAAGACATCATAGGAATGAGGTGGAAGTGTACCATTTGACTGGTACTCCACAATGCTGTCTTGAGACATTCAACAGAGCGCTGCCTGTTGCTGGCATGTTAATAAACCTGAAACAAACTCGGAGCAGATCATCTTGCCCGTGACAGCCATTGCATAGTTTCTGTATAGGGACCACATGACACTGGACAATTTTCCAGTATTCCTGTGCTCTTCACAGCCTTCATAGACCACTGCACAATGGCTCACCAGCCAACCCAAGTCCCAGACTTGACATCGTCTATCTAATTCTGAGTGCCATGTCTATATTAGTAAGAATGCAGCCCACAATATTGGCATCATTAGTGCAACCTACTCTTTAGATACCTACAACAGTGCCTATCAGTTGTTACAAACAGAGTGCTGAACTAGAGTTTCAAGAAATGTTCTCATATTATCAAACATCTTTCATTGGATCAGGGCATTCTTTACCTTGCCTTGCTTTAACATTCACAACTATTCCTCTGAGCACAGCAACATTGGAATCTAGGACATCATCAGTGCAGCTTGCACTGCTCAGCTTAGCTCATATTAGTGACAACCTTACAGCATAACAGGACTATTGTGATGTTTTTTTGCACTAGGAAGCCATTTAACATGCCCAACATTATAATGTGCCTTCTGTGTTGCAATGAAGTTCTGATGTTCATGACAACCTGAGCACATTTCTCACCTTGTGCATGGATCATCCACAATAGGTGGGATGAATGACCATGAGAGTGGGTGGCAGATGGGGCAATGCAGTTCCCTACTGGACTCCCTGTAGAGAGGTGAGGCAGGAAGACAAACACATCAGTCTGGGAAAAGACTGTAGTGAAAGTCTTAATGGGAAATATATTAAGAGCAAAGGGACAGTGATACTGTACGTACATTATCTTCGGATACTTGATTCTCTCCAAATGTGTGTGCACATTTCTTCTATGTGTTTCAGTTGTTTCTACTACACTATTTTCTCCTAGCCTCTTAATTTCAGAGGTAATCAGCTCTCATATGTCATAAAGTAAAGCATAGAAACCTTATTCTTGCTCACTATTCTTCATAAATCCCCCTCTCTCCCAGTATTCAAAACACAGCTCCATAAATAATTGTAAACACTTAAATTATGCCAAGAAACTACTAAGACAGCCAAGACAAAATAAGGAAAACAGTGCAATTGTCTCCAGTACACTATCTCATGAGGAGGAAGAAAAATAGTACATCAAAAAATGGTATCTGTACATTTGTGATGGCAAATCTCCAACTACAGTCAGGATTTTGACAGAGTCAGGTTTAATAGATACTTGCATTAATTAGCAAAGTTGTTTTGTAAGCTCTATTACTGCAATGCCAGTCATGTCATCCAGCCATAGATACTTAGCCTTAGCTGTAGTAGCTATTATAAATGTAAAAACGTAGCTTTGAATATAAAAGGAGTGATCAAAACACTAATTTTTCTGAACACACTAGTTACAAGACACAGACATCACTTCTCTTCAAGAATAAGTTATCAGTGAAAATATATGTCTAATAGTATATACCTAGCAAATAATGTCATAAAGATAAGTAATATCTTCACTGACTTTGCCACCCACAAAAAAGCAAAATCCTGGAAGTTATTTCTACAAAAGGAGTTCAGAAGACTTCTTGTGTTGGTGATATGAGGGCTATGTAGCACTGGAATGGAGACAAGGAAGGGTCTGAATGGGTGAGAAATTTGACTAATGAAGGTTAAAGCAAGGAGGGTTACAGGAACGTTGGATATACTGCAGGGAGAGTTCCTGGCCACAGTTTATCACTGGTCATTCTTGCAGAAAAACAGCTTGTTTCTTGTCATTCCCATGCTGAAATCAGCAAATTGGTTGCAGCTCAGCTTGTATATCACATGACTGGTTTCCCACATATTACTGCCTTTGGTGGGATATAAGATGTTTGTGACCAGACTGGAGTGGTGGTGGTGGAAAGATGTATGGGACAGGTCTTGCATTTGCTTCTATTACAGTGATATGAGCCGTGAAGTAAGGGTTTGTGAGCAGGGATTGTGCTGGGATGGACGAGTATATTGTGTAGGTTTGGTAGACAGAGGAATACCACTGTGGGACGGGTGTGAAGGATAGTAGGCAGGACATTTCTGATTTCAGAGCACAATGACAGTTTGTAGGAACCCTGGCAGAGGATGTAATTCAGTTGTTCCAGTTCTGGGTGGTACTGAGTTACGAGGGGAATAATCCTCTGTGGCCAGATTGTGTGACTTTGGGGGTCATGGGAAACTGCAAAGATAAGACACAGAAGATTTGTTTTTGTACAAGGTTTGGAGGATAATTATTGTCTGAACACTTCATTGAGTCCCCCGGTATATTTCGAGGGGGGCCCCTCATCACTGCAGATGTGGCAACCATGGGTGGATAGGCTGTATGGGAGGGACTTCTTGGTATGGACTGGGTGGTAGTTGTCAAAATGAAGGAATTACTTGTAGTTAGTTAGTTTGATATAGGCACAAACAGTGATGTAGCCGTCTTTGAAGTGTACATCAACACCTACGAAAGTGGCTTGTTGGCTTGAGAAGGTCCTGGTGAAGCAAAGGAGGAGAAGCTGTTGAGGTTCTGGAGGAATGCGTATAGGGTGTCCTCACTCTCGCTCCAGATCACAAAGATGTCTTCAATGAATCTGAATGAGGGGAGGGGTTTTAGGATTCTGGGTGTTTAGGAAGAACTTTTAACCCATACTTAATCACTCATATCCCTGTAATAGACCTAGATGCAAGACCTGTCCCATACATCCCACCACCACCACCACCACCACCACCACCAACACCTACGGCAGCCTGGTCACAAAGGTCACTTACCCCATTGAAGGCAGCGCTACCTGTGAAACCAGTCATGTGCTATATAAGCTAAGATGCAGCCATTGTGCTGCATTATATGTGGGCATGACAACAAACAAACTGTCTGTCCACATAAATGGCCACATACAAACTGTGGCAAGAAACAAGTTGATACCCTGCTGCTAAGCATGCTGCCCAACTTGACATCCTTCATTTCAACTCTACTATATAGTGAGTAGTGACTCTGTTTCATAATATTCTTTGTTTCAATTCACTTCTTCAGTTTTATGAGTCATTCACCTCAGTTGCGTCTAATTCTATTTCGTGTTTAATTTTAAATGAGCTATTTCTTCTTTACAATTTAATTATTTGATAGATTAAAAAATCTACTTGCCAAGCAGCAGCAGAAAACACACACACACACACACACACACACACACACACACACACACACACACACACACACACACACGAAAGAATGTGATGGGTGATTAGATGTTTTTATCTATCCAATTAACTTACACTGTTTGACAAGAGTGTGAACTTAGCAAGGGCTCATCACATGAGCATGCTACTGTTTTCTTTCTGTGAAATTATCATAATTAATTACAGTGGAAATTGCAAATACATTTTTAAATGTTATTCAAATCTGTAGATAATAGCAAAATCTAATTCTGACTGAAAATGTGTGTTGGTACCAGTAGCATGGATTCAGAAAATGTGCTTTGAAAAAAAGAAAAAAATACCTATTGGAGGTAGCAAATTTAGTTTTCAGTGTCAGTTCTGTAATTAGGAAGCCTGTCTTTCCATACTATGAAAAGGAATGTTGCTACTCACCATGTAGCGGAGATGCTGAGTCGCAGATAGACGCAACAGAGAGACTATTGTTGATGAAGGTCTTAATGGCAGTCTATTTGTTGTGCCTATCTGCAACTCAGCATCTCTGCTATATGGTGAGTAGCAACCTCCCTTCCCATAATACTGTTACATTCCATCCTGAATTTTTCTCTTTCCACACTCTCATAGAAAAACACTTATGTATTTTTATGCCTGACATGAAATAAGAAAATTTTACACAAGATACTAATTTAGCTGATGCTTTGTTCCTGTGGGAAGAAATACAGATGAAGCAAAAGCATCTAAAATCAGAGTGATGAACATTACCTTTTGTACAGAAAATGAAGCATTAGCAGACACTGTATTATTGATAAGTAATGTTTATTACATCCCTGTCCTCTACTCAATGAGAAGATTATGCACTTCAGTGTCCACATGTTCCACAATACAGGTTAACTTTCCATGCAACATGCAACCGAAGGTAGTGCACTCAATAGTGTCTCAACAATACGCTTTTTTAAACTACCACATTCTCTGATTCAACCTACTACATCACCAACAACAAAAAAACAAACTCTAGTTCCACCAGCGGTATCTCATGCAACACATAGTACCATAGGGCAAACAACTGGTAAAATGCCCCTATTGGAGCACATGAAAGATGAATATTTTCCTCTTTAAAATACTGACAGTAGAGTGAGGAACCAGCTGCCCCAGTCTACATTTTGCCTTCCTCACCAAACGTTTTTGCAATGTGAACATATTCCCACTGTTTTAACACGCAATTACCTAAATTCATTCATCCGGTCTCTCCCTCTAGTGAAGCCTTCATGCTCACCACCTCCCCCTCACTGTCACTGTCACTGTCTATGTATATGGCTCTCCCCCACTGTCTCATTTTTCTCCCACTGATTTACAGTATATCCCACTGACAATGTCACCTCTCTCAATTACACTGTCTGTTTTTGTCTTTCTTTGATAAGTTCACTGACTCCACAACGCCTTAACAGCTCAAAAATAATTCTGGGGCATCCAAGTTAGTTGTTTTTCCTTATACACTAGAGTGTAAGACCTCAGACCAAAATTTTCTCTCTCCCACACTTATGTGTTCATGTATACCAAGAAGCTGATTTATGGTGTCCCTAAGTCTTCCTTTTTGTCTACACAGGCTCCTATCTCTTTTCCTCCCACTGATTCTATCTTCACAAATCTCTCCTCCTCTTTTACTGACACTGTCTCACTGACTACCAGTATCTCATTTACCTTTCTTTTTAAAGAAATTTCCATGATTTGAATATTACTTGTTCATTTGTTTACACAGTCATGATTTCAACTTTATACCCATTCTGAAGATCATGTTGAAAACTTAAGATTGTTTGACCAGTCTGTGAGTTACTGAAAAAATATACTTTTGGTCTTGTAAGGTGTGTTCTATTGCAGGATATGAGTATGTGTCAAAGATATGTGATGTGGCTGATATTGTGCACAGTTGAAAACTATAAATGGGTCTATAAAGTTAGAAACATGTTTTATTTTCAATAACAGAACAACACAGCATGACATACATATTAACATTTCAACAGGCATTCAAGAATGGCTATGAAGCCAATGGCATTATTGTGCAAAATAAAAGCACACCCTTAAGTCAATTGATGGAAATCGCTTTTAAAACATCCCCCACCCCCACAATTGTGTCCCTCATGCTCATTCCCTCATTGTGGAGCATTTGAATGCAATGGAGAAGGTTCAACAATGAAGAATATGAGAACCACAAGCCAAATCAGAAAAATTACTGGTTGGCCTTATGTGCATCATCCACTTGCTTGTCATCGATTAGTGTGTGAACACCACTGATCATTCCTATCCTGCACCATTACTGATGACTAGAAAATGTGTCTTTGTGCTAATTTAAGGGAAGGAATAGAATGGAATGGAATGCTTTTGTCTAAACAAGGCAGCAATGCTACAAAACCACGTGATTTCTACTGTTGTGGATTCAGAAAGTTACCCCAACATTGGCAGACTGCAGTGATTAGTGGAGCAGATTATATTATTTATGATGACTTAAGTCTCCATTATGTATAGTGTGTGTTTTTTGAACTTGCAGAAAACATTACAGTCTTATGCACCAGCCTAAGATGTTCTGTTTGTCATGAAAGAGTTACTATGGAAATAAGCAGTGAAAGGCTAAGCCTTGAATAACATTTGCCACACTCCGTCCCTTTCTCAATCAGATAGATTTTCTTAAACCTGCAGGACAACTCTGTGCGGAGTTGTGGTGGACACATTGAGTGAGAATGTCAGTGAGGGGATGGGATGGGGTGGCACAGGATGTAATATAGAAGGCACAGGGACAGATACGGGGATATGGACGGAGCTATGCTTGAGGAAGGCAGCACACGGGTAATGAGTAATGAGGGAGGGAGGATTGTGGAACTTAAGGATGAGTTAAGGGGAACTCCCATATGTTTAAATTAGGGAAGTTGATATGGGAGTGGACGGGGTGACAGAATTGGAGATGGGTATCGAGTATGCAGTACACAGTTTGTGAAGCTACAACCAAGTCAGGCATTTTGTACTCAGTAGCATATTGTCAATGCGTAGTCAATAACCCTCTTGGCAGGTGAGGGATAACTGGGGCACCCAGGCTATTTCACACGTCACGTCAGTGAGGTTGCAAAATACTGATTCAGGAGAGAAGAAGATTACAGGGACAATATTCTTCATTTCGAGACATGATGATGAGGTTTCAAATCACTGGACATGAATGTGGTTAACTTGATCCAGTCCCCAATAAGATTGGCAATTTTCCTCTTTAAGAAGCTCAACTGTGCTGTGTGATAGTTGTATACATAAATATATTTATCTCAAGATGATGATTTTAATATGAGCCATGACTACAGAATAAGGGGACTGTGATCTAACCATTACTACTTATAGTAGTGGGCCTATTTGTAATGTTAGCTCACCTTTACAATGACTAATTTTTAAATGTCAATTTGGTAGTTAAAAATCGGCTTCTTTCTCTTTCATCACGTTTCCCTCACAATCTACCACTGTATAATTTTAAACACAACTGTATATTTGTGACCAATCTTTTGTAGTTACAAAGGCACTGCCAATTTTCAGTATGAATTATGTACCATGTAATTAACATCCAGTGTCAAATTCAAGTATAAAATTTTGAACAACTGTTTCACTGAAATAATTTAGCAAGAAAAATATGGAAAAAAATACCACATAAGAAAATATTAAAGCGATAACTTTAGCATGTAATTAAGCTACTGAATAAAGCAAAAATCTCACCTGCCAGTACCTCCTCTGGGTGTACCTCTTCCTGTTCCTGCAAAAAAAAAAAAATTAAAAAGCTGAATAACTTTACATGAACTGAATTTAAGCATAAATGAAACACCTTCAAATGTGTCAGTGGTATGTTATCTCACTGCACATGCTCATCTCAGTGTTAGTAAGTTGGTAAATTATATAATGACAGATTACGAATCAGGTGCAGTGACAAGTAGATACATGTGAAATTTTATTAAAGTGCAATTGACAAAAACTGCATAATAATACAAATGAAGAATCACAAAATATTTCTATTTCAATTGAGCATAACTTCTGAATTCACTAGAGCTGCCAGCTGCCACTTACAGCCACTGCCACAGTGCAGGACTAAGGAGCCCACAAAACACAAGTCAACATGGTGGGAATGTAGACTACACTGCTAGATCCATGAAGGCTGGTGCAAGGATAATGCCAGTGACTGAAATAGAAGTACAGAATAGTTTGCTGGAAAGAACACCCCTCAAATATGACCTGGTGGAGTAGTCTGAAGGATCATGGAAGGGGAAGTGAATAACAGACCATTATAAAATTACAGATCATAGAGATAGTGATAGGGTTTATTATGCCTATATCTGCTGCTACCACGACAGAAATTTGAAATTGATTCTTGGTCTCAGGGAGCCATCTGAGGTTGGCCCACACAACAGAAGAGGGTGTGGAACAGTTAAGAGAACTAGTAAATGGACATTTGAAAATTTGTGTCTGATGCAGCTGAATCATGTCCATACTTGCTTAGAGGCCTGTGGGAGCCACATTGGACAGGTTCTCTAACGGTTGTCTTGTCTCAGCATGTTGAGTGCTGTAATGTACTGTACAGGATTTCCGGCCTTGAGTCTGTATGATCCTTTTTGCTCATTATTCTCTTAGGGGTAGTTTGCTGCAGTTTCTTCCTTTCTTCTTCTTCTTCTTCTTCATTTTCATTTTATGAGTCAGGGATTCTTGCCCGCTCTGGTTTTACAGTTGTCTCCACAATCTCCTGGGCTGTCCTCCAACTCTTCTGCCGCTCAGCGTGTATTCCTACATTACCTGTGTAAAGTCTCGTTTTGTATCTTTTTAAATGTTTTATTACATATAGATCCTATATTTAGTCTTTCCTAATATCTTCATTTCGGATTGTATCCACCCTCACACCATCTTTAATACTCCTTTAAGATCTCATTTCCGCCGCCTGTATTTTCCTCAGTTGGTTTTGCGTTTTTTTTTTTGTTTTGTTTTAGGGCGCAAAACTGCTATGGTCATTGGCGCCCAATCTGTGACTTAGGTAAAAGTAAAATACGAAAATGGAACCAGCAGCTAAGGGAGCGAAACTCAAAAAATTGGAGAAACTAAAAGCAGGAGTACAGCATGAAAAACCACTAGAGAAAGGGTTTGGTTGTCCCCAAAAAGGGCTTCAAATGACCGACGTCATCTCACTGGCACTAATAAACTCAAGAACGCGATCAGCTGAGCACGTTATCTGCTAAAATTGACGATATTTCAGGCGACAGCTGTAGACGGGCGCGTAACAGAGTAAAATAGGGGCACTTGAGTAAAAGGTGTCTTACTGTCCACAGCTGAGAGCAGTGGGGACAGAGTGGGGGAGGATCACCGCTTAAAAGATGTCGATGGCTAAAAACACAGTGCCCTATCCAGAGTCTAGTTAATATTACCTCCTCCTGACGACGCATTCGGGAGGAAGAGGTTTAAGCACAGGGAAGAGCTTTCATGTCCCGCAATTATGGGGAAGTGTTGACCAATGTGCATGCCATAAAAGAACAACACGATGACATAAAACACTCCATAGATCGGTGAAGGGAATCGTGTGAATAGCTGGCCAAAGAAGAGAGACTGCAGCCTTGGCTGCTATATCGGCCGCCTCATTTCCACAGATACCAACGTGTCCTGGGATCCAGAGGAACACCACCGAGACGCCCCCAAAGGGAGCAAGTGGAGGCAGTCCTGAATCCGGTGGATCAGTGGGTGGACAGGGTAGAGAGCTTGGAGACTGAGGAGAGAGCTGAGAGAATCTGTACACATAACATACTGTATCCGCTGATGGTGACGGATTTATTGGACAGCCTGGAGAACAGTGTAAAGCTCCGCAGTATAAACGGAACACTGATCGGGAAGCCGAAATCGATTTGGGGTGTCGCCAACAATATAGGCACTCCCTACACAAAATGATGTATTTGATCCATCAGTGTAAATAAATGTGGCATCCTTCATTTGTGCACATTGAGCAGAAAATGCCCGACAATAAACAAGTGAAGGGGTACCATCCTTCAGAAACTGACAAAGATCACGGAGCAAGCAGGTCTGGGGATGGAGCCAAGGTGGTGCTGTACCCCCAGTTCTCAAGAAAGTTTTAGGAAAGCGGAAGGAAAGAGAATGGAGCAGTTGACGGAAGCGGACTCCCGGTGGTAGTATGGAGGAAGGGTGGCCTGCATACCCTACATCGAAGGAGGCGTCGGAGAAAATGTCATGGACTGGATTAGCAGGCATGGAAGACAAATGGCTAGCATAAAGACTCAGAAGGACTGCTCGCCAATTGGACAGCGGAGGTTCAGCAGTCTCAGCATAAAGGCTTTCCACAGGGCAGGTGTAAAAAGCTGTAGATAATTAACGTAATACACGTTTTTTTTTTTTTTTGGTGGGGTTTAAGGGCGCTCAACTACTTAGGTCATTAGCGCCCAGTCACAGTTGTTAGAGCACATGGAATCTAGTAAAACTCAAGGGGAGGGGGGGGGACACCAAAAAGTCCTGACAAAGATGAAGATAAAAGACGTATAAAAGTTAGATGTCTTTGGACAAGCCAGTCAAAGTTATAAAAAGCAGAACACGAGCAGCTGCTCGAGCGTTATCAGCTAAAATATCCGGTAAAGTAGATGGCAGGGACAGGACAACACAAGATTGACAAAATCGGGGACACGACAATAAAACATGGCGCACTGTTAATGCTTGACCACAAGGGCACTGAGGGGCTGGGTCACCGGAGATCAGGTAGCGGTGGCTAAGCCGGCAATGCCCAATCCACAACCTAGTCAGAAGGACCTCTTCTCGCCGAGATGGTCGGGAGGAGGATGTCCAAGCAGTTGGGAGTGGTTTTACTGCCTGGAGCTTGTTTCCTTGGAGGAATGACCAAGCATCCCACCACAACGACACAAGCCTCTTACAAACAACCCCATGAACGTCAGATAACGGGACGCAATGGGAGGCTGGCCGAGGCAGGAGGACTGCAGCCTCATTCCCAGCCACTCCTACATGTCCGGGAACCCACAGAAAACTGACAGGAGACCCTCATCAGTGAAAGAATGGAGGGACTGCTGGATCCGTTGCACCAAAGGATGGACCGGATAGGGAGCTCGAAGGCTCTTAAGAGCACTGAGGAAATCAGAGCAGAGTGTATACGATGAATGGTGGTGGCGGCGGGCATACTGAACGGCCTGATGGAGAGCAAAAAGCTCGGCCATAAAGCTGGAACATTGGTCGAGGAGCCAGTATTTAAAGGTGGCGGCCCCAACGACAAAGGCACAGCCGACACCATCGTCAGTTTTGGAGCCATCGGTGTAAATAAAGGTGTGACCAGCAAGTCGTGCACGAAGTTCGACAAACTGTGAGCAATACACATCAGCCGGAGTACCCTCCTTCAGGACTGAGCTGAGGTCGAGATAAATATGAACCAGAGCCTGGAGCCAAGGTGGTGTTGGGCTCTCACCCTCTCTGATGGTGGTAGGGAGGGCAAAACCCAATTGTCGAAGCAGGTGATGGAAGCAGACTCCAGGGGGCAGCAGGGCAGACAGATACAACCCATACTGACTGTCGAGAGAATCGGCGAAGGAGGACTGATAAGAGGGCTGGTCGGCCATTGACAACAGCTGGCGGGGATACCGACAAAGCAGTACGTCGCGCCGGTAGGTCAATGGTAATTCGGCAGCTTCAGCATAAAGACTCTCGACGGGACTAGTGTAGAAGGCTCCGGTCACAAGACGTAACCCCCGATGGTGGATGGAGTTGAGACGGCGTAAGAGGGATGGCTGAGCAGACAAGTAGACGAGGCTCCCATAATCCAGCTTTGATCGGACTATGGGCCAATACAAGTGAAGCAGGACAGTGCGATCCGCTCCCCAAGATGAATCACTAAGCACTCTGAGGACATTAAGGAACGTGTACAATGGGCAGCCAAATAAGAGACGTGTGGAGATCAACGAAGTTTCCTGTCCAATGTGAGCCCTAGAAACTTAGTTGTTTCCACAAAAGGGAGAACAATGGGACCGAGATGTAAGGACGGCAGAAGGAACGCTTTATATCGCCAAAAGTTGATACAAACCGTCTTCTCTTCAGAGAAACGGAAGCCATTTGCCACACTCCATGAGTATAGGCTGTCTAGACAACGCTGAAGGCAGCGCTCCAGGAGGCATGTTCTCTGGGCACTGCTGTAGATAGCGAAGTCATCGACAAAGAGAGAGCCTGAGACATTAGGTGCAATGCAATTTATAATTGGATTGATCGCGATGGCAAAAAGGGCTACACTCAAGATGGAGCCCTGAGGCACTCCGTTCTCCTGGAGGAAGACGTCGGACAATACGGAACCCACACGTACACTTAACTTTCGATCTGTTAAAAAGGAATCAATAAAAAGGGACAGGCGACCGTGTAGACCCCACCTGTGCATAGTGCAGAGGATACCTCCTCTCCAACAGGTATCATAAGCCTTCTCCAAATCGAAGAACACAGCTACCGTTTGGCGCTTTCGCAACAAGTTGTTCATGATGAATGTCGACAAGGTCAACAGCGGAGCGGCGGTGACGAAAGCCGCATTGAACATTGGTAAGTAGCAGTCGAGATTCAAGAATCCAAACTAACCGAGCGTTAACCATGCGCTCCATCACGTTACAGACACAGCTTGTAAGAGAAATGGGGCGGTAACTAGAAGGAAGGTGTCTATCCTTTCCAGGTTTGGCTATAGGAACAACGATGGTGTCACGCCAACGCATGGGGACTTGACCTTCGGTCCAGACGCGATTGTAGGTACGAAGAAGGAAGCTTTTGCCCGCCGGAGAAAGGTGTGCCAGCATCTGAATGTGAATGGCATCTGGCCCCGGAGCTGAGCAACGGGACAGTGCAAGTGCATATTCGAGTTCCCGCGTAGTAAAGGGGGCAATATAAGTTTCCAGATTCAGCGAGTGAAAGGAAGGTCGCCGAGCCTCTTCTGCCTCTTTCCTGGGAAGGAAGGCAGGGTGGTAATGGGCGGAGCTTGAAACCTCCGCGAAAAAGCAGCCGAAGGCGTTGGAGACAGCCACAGGATCAACAAGGACCTCATTACCTGAGGTCAGGCCAGGTACCGAGGAGTGGGCCTTAATGCCCGACAGCCGGCGCAGGCCACCCCAGACGATAGAAGAGGGAGTAAAACTGTTAAAGGAGCTGATGAAAGAGGCCCAACAAGCTTTTTTGCTGTCTTTGATGACTCTACGGCATTGCGCTCGGAGTCGTTAGTATCCAATACAATTCGCCAACGTAGGATGGCGGCGAAAGGTGCGTAAAACACGTCGTCCAGCACGTGATGTGAAGAAGAGGTAGTACGAGGATTGGAACGTTTGGCAGCATTGATGATAACAGCCGTGAAGTATTTAACCTGACTGTCACAACTGAGAAAATCGTGGTCCGGAAAGGTCGCCAGGGAGGAGTAAAGTCCCCAGTCAGCTTTCGGTATGTTCCTGCTCTAAGGACGTGGGGATGGGGTGTGGTGCAGGAGACGAACGACACAGGGGAAGTGGTCGCTCAAATAGGTGTCAGAAAGGACATACCACTCGAATCGACGGGCAAGAGTGGTAGAACAGATCTAGAGGTCCAAGTGGGAGTAGGTATGAGTAGAGTCCGAGAGGAAAGTCGGGGCGCCAGTATTGAGGCAGACAAGATTGAGATGGTTGAAGACATCCGCCAAGAGGGAGCTTCTCTGACAGGATGCAGGAGAGCCCCAAAGGGGACGATGGGCATTGAAGTCGCCAAACAATAAAAACGGCGGAGGTAGCTGAACAATCAGGTGCATCATGTCAGCCCGACTAACTGCGGATGACGATGAAGTGTAGACGGTACAAACAGAAAAAGTAAAGGCAGAAAGAGTAATACGGACAGCTATTGCTTGGAGTGGGGTGGTCAATGGGATGGGATGGTAATAGACATCGTCCCAAACGAGCAACATGACCCCACCATGAGCTGGAATACCGTCCACAGGGGTGAGGTCATACCACTCCGAGGTATAGTGGGTAAAAGCAATACGGTCAGTTGGGCGCAACTTGGGTTCCACGAGACCAAGGACGAGCGGACAGTGCAGGCAGAGGAGCAGTTGTAATTCCTCCAGATTAGATCGAATACCTCTTATGTTCCAATGTAACAAAGCCATCGCTAGTCAGAAAAAAGGGGGAATGAAACAGGGGAAGAGCTGGTCACCTCGATGGCCGCAGAGGGTCAGGTTATGAGGGAACAACGCTACAACCGGCGGGAGGCGGATCCTGTTCCATCGAGTCGTCGCCAGCTGCGGCCGCTGTCCTGGGTTGCGTAGGAGGGGCAGTATCATTCGCCGACGAGAGGCCAGCTGAGTGCCTGGCAGCAGAGCATCCCGGCCAAACTGAGGATGGCCGGGAGCAGCGACTCATGGATGGAGCGTCAGACGAAACGCGCCGGGGTGGAGAGGGGGATAAAGACTTCTTCTTGGAGGCCTTCTTGGAAGTCTGATGAGGCACGGGGATGGTATGCTGGACCCGAAGAAGGTCCTCACGCGCGGGCTCCATTTTGGAATGCCGGACCTTGGAAGCCGGGGTCTGGAACATTTGCCCGATGGACGCCTGAGAAGAGGATCGCTTCTCAGGTGGTGGAGGGGGAGGAGGAGGAGGAAGGGTGGCCCCTGGGGCAGAGGGGGCAGGGGCCACGAGGGAGGAGGATTTGGAAGGGAGGGATTTGGGAGGCGGAGGCATAAACCCCAGATGGGGTGAGGAGGTGGAGGGGGGACAAGATAGGGGTGAGGATACTGTGCAAGGAGGCAACACGACTGAGTCCTCAATGGCAAAGAATACAGGATACATCGGATGGTCAGGGAATTGGCGAATGATGACTGATTAAGAAAGTAGTAGTTTGCTCAGTCATGTGTGTAGAGGGGGAATCCCCACTTCTGTGAGGAGACTATCAATGGGACTACTGAGAAAGCCAGCAATAGCCAGATGAACCCCACAATGGTGAAGAGGGTCAAGCAGTTTCAAAGTGGAAGGAGCTGCTGAGCCATAAACCTGACCACCACGACAGTCTGGAGAAGACCAGGCCACAGTAAAGATGGAGAAAAGTGACACAGTCTGCACCCCAAGATGCAAGGGCCAGGAGGTGGAGAGCATTAAGCTTCCATATACATACAGTATTTAGGTGGCAAATGAAGGGCAGCCATGTCAGCTGGTTATCAAAAGTAAGGCCCAAGAAACAGGACTGTGCTACAACATCGAGAAGCTGTTCACCTAAATAAAATTCTGAGTTGGGGTGTACTGTGAATCAGCGATAAAAATGCATTACCCACATTTTTTGGGAGAATCCTGGAACCAATAGGAGGTGGCCCATGCAGAGGCCCATGGGATGGCATCTTAGAGCAGACACTCACCAGATGCTACTTAGTGGGAGCAGCATCATATGCAAAAATCATCGACATACAATGCCAGAGTAACCAGAGGCCCAATAGGGGTCACAAGCCCTTGGACTGCTAGGAGGAAGAGTGTGACACTTACCACAGAACCATGTGGGATACCATTCTGCAGAATTCCAGGGGTGCTGAGGGAAGTTCCAACTTGGAACCGGAAGAGCCGCTCAGAGGAAAACTCATGGATAAAAATCTGAAGGGGCACATGGAAGCCTCAGTCATGGTTGGTAACTAAAATGTGATGGCACCAAGCCATGTTGTGTGCCACATGTAGGTAAAAAGAAGACCACAACTAGGCACTGGTGGTGAGTAAAAGCCTGTTGCGTAACTTTTTCCAACCCAAGTAAATGATCAGTTGGAGATCATTTCACTTGGAAGCCACAGAGATATAGGGACAAAAGGCCCGGAGATTCTAGTACACAACATAATGTGTAGCTAACTATCCTCTCGAGAAGTTTACGTAGTACATTGTCTGGTTAATTGGGTGGTAGCTGTCGAGGCCATTGGGTTCTTTCTGGCCTTAAGGACAGGGAGAACTATACTGTTTCATCATTGTGACAGAAAAGCAGCTGTGAACCTAATGCAGTTGAAGATAATAGACCATCTGGTTGCGGACAGAATATGGGCCAGCTGCCATGTCCCATGAAGAGGTAAGAGCCTGCTTGACTATAGCACTCACTTAGTGTTGTGTGTTATGAACAGATTGGTTTGGCGTGGGGGGGGGGGGGGGGCATAGTGAACACTGCATTTCTGCTGGAGAAATGTAGGAGGACAGGAAGATGATGCCAATACCGTCCCAAAGTGTCGTGTAGCAAGGTGTTCTGCGAGGACCGATGGATCAGTGCACAAATCACCGTTAAGGTTAAGGCAATGGAATACTGACTGTCGCTGGCAGCCAAGAACAGTACGGAGCTTGGACTGAACCTGCAATGAACAGGCGTATGTCCCCGGAGGGGCACATATTTCTCCCAGCATTCCTTTTTACACTACTTAATAAGGTAATGAGCCTTCGCATGAACACACTTAAAAGCGAAGAGGTTCGTCTTTGAAATGTGTTGCTTAAAATGCTGCAGTGCATGTCAGCAGTTATAGACAGTGACTGTGACATCCTTGGCCCACCAAAGTACCCATCAACGATGAGGGGACATGTTGATGGGTGGGGGGGGGGGGGGGGCGACAGCAGTGTGAAGAACAGTGGCAGAGATGCCTTGCAGACCGCATCAATGCAATTCGACAGGGAGGTATAGAGGTGCATAGCAGATGTATACAAAGGGCAATTGGCCCTGCGGAATTCGTAACTTGGGGGCCTGTCTGCCTGGCGGCGCCAGGGGAACAATAGAACCACTTGAAAGTGGTCACTGTCACAAACATCATCATGGGCTGACAAATGTAGGGAAGCAATGAGAGCAGGAGAGGTGATCGTGAGATTGATAGTGGTAAAGGTGCCATTAAGAGCATTGAATTGGGTAGGGGATCCCTCATTGAGGAGACACAAATTCAGGTCCGTAATAAGCTGGTCAATTAGGAGACCCCTACCCATTGAAGTGTCACTCTCCCACACTGGGTGGTGGCTATTGAAGTCCCAAGGATGAGAAACGGGGTGTGAATTGCTGGATTAAGGTAGACAGTGCAAAGTAAGGAATTATTGTACCTGGAGGGAGGTCGACACTGCAAATGGTGATTGCCAGAGACATATGCACTCTAAACACTATAGCTTCCAGGTAGGTACTTAGTGGGATCCGGTGACTACGACATTGGAGTGAACCAAAGTGCAGATCCCACCAGATGCTTCCCTGGTGCCAGTACAGTTCCGACAGAAGGTTGCATTTCTGCTAGGTGAGGATAGTAACTTTGGCAATTTCAGTGGATAACTGTGTGGCCAGAATCCAGATTACACAAAAAAAAAATGAGGATACCATGTCACTTGGTCAGTGGCCTTCACCTACAAGGGTGAGGTGACATCCGTAAATAAGATAAGATCTCAGGCACAGGTTGCAAGGCAGGAGGTGGCATTACTGGGGACAGCGGTTGGGGGGGGGGGGGGGGCACCTTGTCTTAGAATTTATGTTTCTTCCTGTCCGTTTTCTCCTCCTCCTATTCCTATTTCAGAGCTGGAGGAGGGTAGAGCACAGTGGGAGTACAGGTGACTGAAAGAGAGCGGGTGACCTTTGGATGAACAAACGCACTGTGAGTGATGGTAGGAGTCTTCCAGCCTGAACTGACCTGGGCAAAGGGGCCTTGTAAGGGAGCCCAATCACTGGCAGGTGCCAGAGAAGGGGCGCACTTCTTCAGCTGGAGAGAGGGAGCAGACCCAGACAGGAGCTTGTGGCAACTGCATGGGTAGGGGGAGGGAGAGGGGATAGGTGGATGGGGCTGGGCAAGGGAGAGGTAGGAGGAGGAAATGAAGTAAAAGAGAGATAAGTTGAAGATAGTGACACTGGATGGAGTATCTAATACTTTTGGTAACCCTCAGTATAAGACAAGCGATTCGATGACTTGTATTCTTGGATCTCCTTCCTCCCTTATACGCCGGGCAAATTTGGTGAGTGAGGGGAGTGACTTTCAGTACATTTGTCACACACAGGTGTCAGAACACAGGGGCTTCCCTCATGGAATGGTTGTCCACAGTGAGTGTACAGAGGGTCTACCATTCACCAGGAAAACATATGCCCAAATTGCAGCCACCAGAAGCACCGCATAGGTGGTTGGGTGTATGGCTTCACATCACAACTTCGGCACATAACCTTGACTTTCTCTGGGAGGGTATCCCCCAGAAAAGCTAGAATGAAGGCACCAGTATGGATGCGGTTGTCTTTGTGGGCCTTCTCCACATGCCAAACCAAATTCACACCTCTCCAGATTAGCCCAGAGTCCCTAATCCTTTTGCAGGGTGAGATCCCAATGAAAAATCACTCTCTACACCATATTCAGAGATTAGTGAGGGATAAAAGAAACTGGGACATTGCCAATATGATCACAGGTGCAAAGAGCTGCCGATTGGGTGGCAGAAGATGCTCTGATCAAGAAAGTTTTCCTCAATATTTTCCACAAAAACAATGGCATTGTGGCAATGAATGTGTCCCCATCTGTCCTCGTACAGATGAGGTAATGGGGGAAGTGTATCATACAAAGATGGCTAGCCTGGCCATCCTCCCATGGTGTATCCAGGGAAGCAGAGGTTGCTGGGTAACATGAAGCACCATTCAATGATTGTTCACCATTCAAAGAAGCAGCCGTTTGAGATCGGCCAGATCTTTGCAGCTCCATACGCTTCATGCATCAAGCATCCCCCAAATACCAGCCATTCTGACCATGGGCTCTCCCGAAGGGTGCCACCCACCCAAACCAAGGGCCATCTAGCACGGTGGCTATAGGTGGGAGTTCTGATGCTCCAAGAAGACAAGCAACCACTCCTTGGCATACATGGGGAGTGAACAATTCAGGAATCAGGAGAGTGATTCCTGTGTTGTCAGGGATCTCAGCCAGATGGGTACATAACAGACCCATCACACAGACTGGCTATGTGTGCTGGTGACCTAGCTGGGTTGAAGGGGGCAACAGGGGGAAGGCAAGAGGAATCCACACCGCAGATGCCAGGGAGCGAGTTGTTCCCCAAACGGCTCACATTAAACAAAAACAGGAAATTTTGAAGTGGAGGTAAAACTCAATTGGGGACGTAAAAGCCAAAAAACATGAATGAACAGGAAGAGGAAAGCAAATTGTAAACAATAAAGGAAACCAGGTGGATAGCCATGTCAAGATGAATCAGAGCACCAAGAAAGGGGTAGGAGAGGGTAACTGGGAGTGAGCAAGGATAGGGAGGGAGGGCAGGGTGACAAATGCGGACAGTAAGGAAGAATAGGCTGCATTAGCTCAGAGCCACATGTGCACCACGCATGAACTAACACAAAGGAACCGTAACCCCCTTGGGATGGGGGTGGGGGAGGGGGGGGGGGTGGCTATTGTCTGCCTAGAGGGAATCAGAATGTAAAGTAGTGCAGGCATTTTAGCGACATTTTTGAGTCTTGTGGTAAATAATTATGAATTACAGGACACTGCTAAATAACCATTTGATACAGTTTGCAACACATACAATAACCCTAGACTGACTGCATCAGCACATCTGAAGAAGCTGTTAACATTTCTGTCAGCAACTGGGGAAGGTGCAAGTGAACTTAATGCACTACTTCAAGCAATATTCATGTGCTGATGGCATTACAACTAAATGTATCCTTTCAAGATGTAATTACATCACTGCTCTTTATAGAAAAAAGTTGACCAGTCTGTAACAACAAAATTTAAAACCCGCCTGAGTTTCAATAGCTTTCTGACATTAGAATGGAGATGTGCTTTTCTCAAAAATAAATGCAAATCTGAAATTATCAAGGCTACAGTACTACCATGACACAGCACATATGGGAACAAACAGCGGACCACCTGCAATGTCAAGCACTTAGGGTGTTTGAGATGAATCTAGTCGCTGCTAGTGTTGCGTATGTCATGCGTCACTTGACTCAAGCTTTGCAGAAGTGCAGCAAATTCAGGCAAGCCACGTCTAGTGAACACAAACCTATAGAGATGCCGAACAAATTGTTCAACAATTGTTCAAAGGGTGATTGTAGGGCTTCTAGTTGCACTTATGTATGCCGTCATGCTTGTCAAAAAGGGCACCACACATTGCTACACACAGAAATAAAACACACAAGATGGAACAAGGAAGGATTGTCCTAGTGACATGAAACACAAAAAATGGTATACATCCATCAAGTACATTGCATTACTGCTCACTTATAATCATCCGAGACAAACAAGTGCTGCTTACAACAGTGACAACATGGTTGATAGATAGTAGTGCCTCTGACTTCACGGATGACACAGTAGAGTATACATTCAAGGAACAGGTGGAATCATATCAGAAACAAAGCAGCACGTCTCTGTTTAAGTTGACTTCTGTATAAACCTCTTCATTTCACCTTCTGTCTGGGATCAAGACAAGATGTCAGTTACCTTCAGCAAAATTAAACAGTGTGTTGGATTTGACACATATAAAACTTATCGATCTAGAATTTTGGTCACCTGGCAAGATCGACAAGTTGCTGGGAGCAAAAGTTTCTCTGTACATTCAGAAGGCGAGGACTATCTCCATAAGAACTGATCATCCAGTGCTTTAAGAGACAGAACTGTGTTGGATTATGTATGTGAAGGAGTATCAAATGGTAGAGCACAAAATGTTTTCAAGGTGGCCATTCATATTACGCTTTGTGAAAACTGACACCGACTTTCTTGAACAAACTGTGGAAGACAGAAGGATTAAATCATGTCTGAGTCGTAGCAACACTTGCACATGTGTGTTGGTTTGGTGGGTCCTGAAGAACGATTGGCGTGTGGACATGTGGCTGGCAAGTTGTTGCTTTTGGCAAACTCCCACTGTCCGGTGCAGGTCCCGAGATGCTGCTGAAGGTTGAATCAGTCATAAGGCCAGATAGCGGTGAGCTGCATGAAGACATACGGACATTGCAAGCAACCAGATTGGCAAGTAACTGGCTTACTCTACAAGCTTAAATTTTATGGCTCCTCAATGATCACCTGAGTGTGTAGGATGCAATAATACCCTGGCTGGAATCCTGCAATGTATGGCTCCTTCACAACTGAGTGGAGTAAAGTGTTGTTCTTTTATATTTGTGTTATCTAAAATTGCATCTGTTACATTAATGCACCTATGAGTGACTGAGTGCATGATCATCAGTCAGTGTTATTAATTACAATTTGTGTTCCAGGTAATATGTCATGCAAGTGTAAGAGTATTCCCTGTTGTAAGTCTCTTGAAGGGAATCAATTGTAACGTGATCTATGTCAGAGGCAAAGTGATCTTGGTACATGTGTACACTTGAGTTATCTTATCAGCAGGTGCTGATATTTTCAATTCTGAATAACAGAAATTTTAAACAATGTCAGTTACATTGCTAGTCACTTGTGCGTTTTGTTCACATTTTCTACTTCCTGCCCCTTCTTGTGTGAAGCTTTATTTGTGCAGAATTCCGTTCCCATTGGTGTGTGTTAGCAGGGTAGCTTTGGCAGGAAATGATGTGTTCTTGTTCCCTGTGTCCAGAGCAGAGGCATGTTTGCCTTTTGCTATGGTGGCACCTCTGTTGTCGCACGGCGTCTGAGTTGACTGGCAGTCTGCTGCCCCTACCAGTCACTCGAGTGAAGCGAAGTTGCTCATCTGACATGCTCGATGTAAGAGTGCCACAATTTGGGCAGGAACCAGTAGTCTGTTCAATTCGGTGAATTTGTTGAGCTCAGGAGGATAAGGTACATTTATAGAGTCTGAGGTTCCTGCTCATTATAACTAACTACTCGCTTAAATGTTGCATCCTTATTACCAATTCTAAATACATTAAGTTTAAAACCTGTTAGTTACCAGTGTAAACTGTCGACATTTACCTTGGTGCACAGTCATTAGCTAACTCCACTTGGGGAATTTGGCTGCTCATTCCTAGTTGACTGTGATAGCTCTCTGCTCTAGCTCTCAGCCTGCTCTGAATTTTTGACAAATGTATGTTTATTAAATGTCTTTTACTTCTCCCAGCACAACCTGTCATATATGAGCTATCAAATATGATGTTAGGTTTATTGAATTACCAAGCGACACAAGTTAAACATATGATACCCAAAGAAAAGAAGACCTCTCTATGAAGTGCACGAAAAATCTATTTAATGGTTCAGATAGTATTCTAATAAGATTTTTTTCAAGTTCATCTGGCTATGATAATAGCAAGAAGAGTGACTCCATTATCAGTTTAAAAAGGTAATTGGCATGTAACTGCAATAACTAAATATTTTAGACAACTGTAGGTGGTAATTATCATGTTTACTGAATATCAACTGTGGTGTAACCGATCTCTTGGTTAATGTTACATATTTCTCAATGTCTATAGTACCAATGAATGATGGTTACTGCCAGAAAGTCATATTCCAGGTCAAATAGTGGGTTTAAACTTTTATTCACTTTCAGAATTTTTTCTCTTGCATGAAATCTGCTGCAAATACATGAACAATTTCTGCAGAGTGTGACAATGATAGTTCCTTCATCAGGCTTCAATGTACCTGTTGATTTGAGTGGTTCATTCCATGCTATCTCATTCTTGCTCAGTGAAGTGCCATGCCCCAGATCTGTTGCACCCATTACTGTCATTAGCCAGTATGCGAGTATTCTTTGAAAAATTTTTGTGACTGTTCAGTAGGTAATTACATTGTAATAATAGACCTGGGTTACCAGTGCAAATGGAGTTGCGAAGGTTGTGGTGTCAGGAAAGATTGGAGTGAAAAAAATAATAAGTATGAAGTGAAGATATATAGGATATGTAGAAAGGAGTTGATTAATTAAAATGGGGTGTGCAGGGCAGCCCACAGAAGAGCTAAAACCCATGGGCTAATGAAAACTGTGAGCACCCTGGAATGAGGCCAGGAAACATAGGGGAGGGGGGTTCATTACATGCCAAAAAGCTAAACTTCTTTGCTGCTGGTGAAACTCACCCTCTCTCTGACAGTCTCAGTTGTGCTTCCTCTACTTTCACTCACCTGAGCTATAGGACGTGGGGCTTCGTCGGCAACAGGGCCTGATTGACAAAAAAGGAAATTATGTGTTAATATAAAAAATACTTAATCTGCAAAAGTCAAACAAACAGTTAATAAATGAAGACTGTTTCAACATGGCATTACAAAGAACAGAATTAATTATTTCCATCTTTTATAGTGCCTAGTGATCAGTGAATAACTGAGCATCTAATCTAGTCAATTATGTACGACAGTGAAAATTACTAACCGAGTTCCACAAAGCCGGAACTTTATTCCAGTTGCAAGCTGGCTATCTGAATACTGCCAGGGGCAAATAAACTTTTATTGTCAACATTTCAAATAATTATTGACGAAATTTTATGATGTAAAATCCTGTAGTACTCTGCTTATTAAAATATACAATTTTATGTTACAGGGTTAACTCACTGTGGCAAGTTTAATGGTTAGGAACTGTGTGTATGACTATATATGCAGCCTCACTCACTGCAAGCGTATGCTGACAGTCTATTCATCCAGTATTTGACTATGAGAGCACTTGGTGACTTGCAGAAAACTTCACCAAGAATTTCAAATTATCATTAACTTTTCTCAGGGATACCCCACATAAGGTAACAGCAAAAATGTTATCACCTACCACATTTTTGCTGTTCATGCAGTAAAATTGCACATCAAACACATACAATGTAATCCTCCTTTCTTTACTTACAGATGGATACACATAGCCAGGAGACTGTGTAGCAGATGATGTGGGTTGTTTCTCAGGTTCATTCTTCGTAAAGGTGAGGCAGGAAGAAATTTTATGAGTATGGGAACAGGATGGAGTAGAAGACATCATAGGAATGAGGTGGAAGTGTACCATTTGACTGGTACTTCACAATGCTGTCTTGAGACATTCAACAGAGCGCTGCCTGTTGCTGGCATGTTAATAAACCTGAAACAAACTCGGAGCAGATCATCTTGCCCGTGACAGCCATTGCATAGTTTCTGTATAGGGACCACATGACACTGGACAATTTTCCAGTATTCCTGTGCTCTTCACAGCCTTCATAGACCACTGCACAATGGCTCACCAGCCAACCCAAGTCCCAGACTTGACATCGTCTATCTAATTCTGTGTGCCATGTCTATATTAGTAAGAATGCAGCCCACAATATTGGCATCATTAGTGCAACCTACTCTTTAGATACCTACAACAGTGCCTATCAGTTGTTACAAACAGAGTGCTGAACTAGAGTTTCAAGAAATGTTCTCATATTATCAAACATCTTTCATTGGATCAGGGCATTCTTTACCTTGCCTTGCTTTAACATTCACAACTATTCCTCTGAGCACAGCAACATTGGAATCTAGGACATCATCAGTGCAGCTTGCACTGCTCAGCTTAGCTCATATTAGTGACAACCTTACAGCATAACAGGACTATTGTGATGTTTTTTTGCACTAGGAAGCCATTTAACATGCCCAACATTATAATGTGCCTTCTGTGTTGCAATGAAGTTCTGATGTTCATGACAACCTGAGCACATTTCTCACCTTGTGCATGGATCATCCACAATAGGTGGGATGAATGACCATGAGAGTGGGTGGCAGATGGGGCAATGCAGTTCCCTACTGGACTCCCTGTAGAGAGGTGAGGCAGGAAGACAAACACATCAGTCTGGGAAAAGACTGTAGTGAAAGTCTTAATGGGAAATATATTAAGAGCAAAGGGACAGTGATACTGTACGTACATTATCTTCGGATACTTAATTCTCTCCAAATGTGTGTGCACATTTCTTCTATGTGTTTCAGTTGTTTCTACTACACTATTTTCTCCTAGCCTCTTAATTTCAGAGGTAATCAGCTCTCATATGTCATAAAGTAAAGCATAGAAACCTTATTCTTGCTCACTATTCTTCATAAATCCCCCTCTCTCCCAGTATTCAAAACACAGCTCCATAAATAATTGTAAACACTTAAATTATGCCAAGAAACTACTAAGACAGCCAAGACAAAATAAGGAAAACAGTGCAATTGTCTCCAGTACACTATCTCATGAGGAGGAAGAAAAATAGTACATCAAAAAATGGTATCTGTACATTTGTGATGGCAAATCTCCAACTACAGTCAGGATTTTGACAGAGTCAGGTTTAATAGATACTTGCATTAATTAGCAAAGTTGTTTTGTAAGCTCTATTACTGCAATGCCAGTCATGTCATCCAGCCATAGATACTTAGCCTTAGCTGTAGTAGCTATTATAAATGTAAAAACGTAGCTTTGAATATAAAAGGAGTGATCAAAACACTAATTTTTCTGAACACACTAGTTACAAGACACAGACATCACTTCTCTTCAAGAATAAGTTATCAGTGAAAATATATGTCTAATAGTATATACCTATCAAATAATGTCATAAAGATAAGTAATATCTTCACTGACTTTGCCACCCACAAAAAAGCAAAATCCTGGAGGTTATTTCTACAAAAGGAGTTCAGAAGACTTCTTGTGTTGGTGATATGAGGGCTATGTGGCACGGGAATGGAGACAAGGAAGGGTCTGAATGGGTGAGAAATTTGACTAATGAAGGTTAAAGCAAGGAGGGTTACAGGAACGTTGGATATACTGCAGGGAGAGTTCCTGGCCACAGTTTATCACTGGTCATTCTTGCAGAAAAACAGCTTGTTTCTTGTCATTCCCATGCTGAAATCAGCAAATTGGTTGCAGCTCAGCTTGTATATCACATGACTGGTTTCCCACATATCCCTGCCTTTGGTGGGATATAAGATGTTTGTGACCAGACTGGAGTGGTGGTGGTGGAAAGATGTATGGGACAGGTCTTGCATTTGTTTCTATTACAGTGATATGAGCCGTGAAGTAAGGGTTTGTGAGCAGGGATTGTGCTGGGATGGACGAGTATATTGTGTAGGTTTGGTGGACAGAGGAATACCACTGTGGGACGGGTGTGAAGGATAGTAGGCAGGACATTTCTGATTTCAGAGCACAATGACAGTTTGTAGGAACCCTGGCAGAGGATGTAATTCAGTTGTTCCAGTTCTGGGTGGTACTGAGTTACGAGGGGAATAATTCTCTGTGGCCAGATTGTGTGACTTTGGGGGTCATGGGAAACTGCAAAGATAAGACACAGAAGATTTGTTTTTGTACAAGGTTTGGAGGATAATTATTGTCTGAACACTTCATTGAGTCGCCCGGTATATTTCGAGGGGGGCCCCTCACCACTGCAGATGTGGCAACCATGGGTGGATAGGCTGTATGGGAGGGACTTCTTGGTATGGACTGGGTGGTAGTTGTCAAAATGAAGGTATTACTTGTAGTTAGTTAGTTTGATATAGGCACAAACAGTGATGTAGCCGTCTTTGAAGTGTACATCAACACCTACGAAGGTGGCTTGTTGGCTTGAGAAGGTCCTGGTGAAGCAAAGGAGGAGAAGCTGTTGAGGTTCTGGAGGAATGCGTATAGGGTGTCCTCACTCTCGCTCCAGATCACAAAGATGTCTTCAATGAATCTGCATGAGGGGAGGGGTTTTAGGAATCTGGGTGTTTAGGAAGAACTTTTAACCCATACTTAATCACTCATATCCCTGTAATAGACCTAGATGCAAGACCTGTCCCATACATCCCACCACCACCACCACCACCACCACCACCACCACCACCACCACCACCACCACCACCTACGCCAGCCTGGTCACAAAGGTCACTTACCCCATTGAAGGCAGCGCTACCTGTGAAACCAGTCATGTGCTATATAAGCTAAGATGCAGCCATTGTGCTGCATTATATGTGGGCATGACAACAAACAAACTGTCTGTCCACATAAATGGCCACATACAAACTGTGGCAAGAAACAAGTTGATACCCTGCTGCTAAGCATGCTGCCCAACTTGACATCCTTCATTTCAACTCTACTATATAGTGAGTAGCGACTCTGTTTCATAATATTCTTTGTTTCAATTCACTTCTTCAGTTTTATCATTCACCTCAGTTGCGTCTAATTCTATTTCGTGTTTAATTTTAAATGAGCTATTTCGTCTTTATAATTTAATTATTTGATAGATTAAAAAATCTACTTGCCAAGCAGCAGCAGAAAAACGCGCGCACACACACGCACACACACGCGCGCGCACGCACACACGCGCACACACGCGCACACACGCGCACACACGCGCACACACGCGCACACACGCGCACACACGCGCACACACGCGCACACACGCGCACACACGCGCACACACGCGCACACACGCGCACACACGCGCACACACGCGCACACACGCGCACACACGCGCACACACGCGCACACACGCGCACACACGCGCACACACGCGCACACACGCGCACACACGCGCACACACGCGCACACACGCGCACACACGCGCACACACGCGCACACACGCGCACACACGCGCACACACGCGCACACACGCGCACACACGCGCACACACGCGCACACACGCGCACACACGCGCACACACGCGCACACACGCGCACACACGCGCACACACGCGCACACACGCGCACACACGCGCACACACGCGCACACACGCGCACACACGCGCACACACGCGCACACACGCGCACACACGCGCACACACGCGCACACACGCGCACACACGCGCACACACGCGCACACACGCGCACACACGCGCACACACGCGCACACACGCGCACACACGCGCACACACGCGCACACACGCGCACACACGCGCACACACGCGCACACACGCGCACACACGCGCACACACGCGCACACACGCGCACACACGCGCACACACGCGCACACACGCGCACACACGCGCACACACGCGCACACACGCGCACACACGCGCACACACGCGCACACACGCGCACACACGCGCACACACGCGCACACACGCGCACACACGCGCACACACGCGCACACACGCGCACACACGCGCACACACGCGCACACACGCGCACACACGCGCACACACGCGCACACACGCGCACACACGCGCACACACGCACGCACACACGCACGCACACACGCACACACACACGCACACACACACGCACACACACGCGCACACACACGCGCACACACGCACACACACACGCGCACACACGCGCACACACGCACACACACACACACACACACACACACACACACGAAAGAATGTGATGGGTGATTAGATGTTTTTATCTATCCAATTAACTTACACTGTTTGACAAGAGTGTGAACTTAGCAAGGGCTCATCACATGAGCATGCTACTGTTTTCTTTCTGTGAAATTATTATAATTAATTACAGTGGAAATTGCAAATACATTTTTAAATGTTATTCAAATCTGTAGATAATAGCAAAATCTAATTCTGACTGAAAATGTGTGTTGGTACCAGTAGCATGGATTCAGAAAATGTGCTTTGAAAAAAAAGAAGAAATACCTATTGGAGGTAGCAAATTTAGTTTTCAGTGTCAGTTCTGTAATTAGGAAGCCCGTCTTTCCATACTATGAAAAGGAATGTTGCTAGTCACCATGTAGCGGAGATGCTGAGTCGCAGATAGACGCAACAGAGAGACTATTGTTGATGAAGGTCTTAATGGCAGTCTATTTGTTGTGCCTATCTGCAACTCAGCATCTCTGCTATATGGTGAGTAGCAACCTCCCTTCCCATAATACTGTTACATTCCATCCTGAATTTTTCTCTTTCCACACTCTCATAGAAAAACACTTATGTATTTTTATGCCTGACATGAAATAAGAAAATTTTACACAAGATACTAATTTAGCTGATGCTTTGTTCCTGTGGGAAGAAATACAGATGAAGCAAAAGCATCTAAAATCAGAGTGATGAACATTACCTTTTGTACAGAAAATGAAGCATTAGCAGACACTGTATTATTGATAAGTAATGTTTATTACATCCCTGTCCTCTACTCAATGAGAAGATTATGCACTTCAGTGTCCACATGTTCCACAATACAGGTTAACTTTCCATGCAACATGCAACCGAAGGTAGTGCACTCAATAGTGTCTCAACAATACGCTTTTTTAAACTACCACATTCTCTGATTCAACCTACTACATCACCAACAACAAAAAAACAAACTCTAGTTCCACCAGCGGTATCTCATGCAACACATAGTACCATAGGGCAAACAACTGGTAAAATGCCCCTATTGGAGCACATGAAAGATGAATATTTTCCTCTTTAAAATACTGACAGTAGAGTGAGGAACCAGCTGCCCCAGTCTACATTTTGCCTTCCTCACCAAACGTTTTTGCAATGTGAACATATTCCCACTGTTTTAACACGCAATTACCTAAATTCATTCATCCGGTCTCTCCCTCTAGTGAAGCCTTCATGCTCACCACCTCCCCCTCACTGTCACTGTCACTGTCTATGTATATGGCTCTCCCCCACTGTCTCATTTTTCTCCCACTGATTTACAGTATATCCCACTGACAATGTCACCTCTCTCAATTACACTGTCTGTTTTTGTCTTTCTTTGATAAGTTCACTGACTCCACAACGCCTTAACAGCTCAAAAATAATTCTGGGGCATCCAAGTTAGTTGTTTTTCCTTATACACTAGAGTGTAAGACCTCAGACCAAAATTTTCTCTCTCCCACACTTATGTGTTCATGTATACCAAGAAGCTGATTTATGGTGTCCCTAAGTCTTCCTTTTTGTCTACACAGGCTCCTATCTCTTTTCCTCCCACTGATTCTATCTTCACAAATCTCTCCTCCTCTTTTACTGACACTGTCTCACTGACTACCAGTATCTCATTTACCTTTCTTTTTAAAGAAATTTCCATGATTTGAATATTACTTGTTCATTTGTTTACACAGTCATGATTTCAACTTTATACCCATTCTGAAGATCATGTTGAAAACTTAAGATTGTTTGACCAGTCTGTGAGTTACTGAAAAAATATACTTTTGGTCTTGTAAGGTGTGTTCTATTGCAGGATATGAGTATGTGTCAAAGATATGTGATGTGGCTGATATTGTGCACAGTTGAAAACTATAAATGGGTCTATAAAGTTAGAAACATGTTTTATTTTCAATAACAGAACAACACAGCATGACATACATATTAACATTTCAACAGGCATTCAAGAATGGCTATGAAGCCAATGGCATTATTGTGCAAAATAAAAGCACACCCTTAAGTCAATTGATGGAAATCGCTTTTAAAACATCCCCCACCCCCACAATTGTGTCCCTCATGCTCATTCCCTCATTGTGGAGCATTTGAATGCAATGGAGAAGGTTCAACAATGAAGAATATGAGAACCACAAGCCAAATCAGAAAAATTACTGGTTGGCCTTATGTGCATCATCCACTTGCTTGTCATCGATTAGTGTGTGAACACCACTGATCATTCCTATCCTGCACCATTACTGATGACTAGAAAATGTGTCTTTGTGCTAATTTAAGGGAAGGAATAGAATGGAATGGAATGCTTTTGTCTAAACAAGGCAGCAATGCTACAAAACCACGTGATTTCTACTGTTGTGGATTCAGAAAGTTACCCCAACATTGGCAGACTGCAGTGATTAGTGGAGCAGATTATATTATTTATGATGACTTAAGTCTCCATTATGTATAGTGTGTGTTTTTTGAACTTGCAGAAAACATTACAGTCTTATGCACCAGCCTAAGATGTTCTGTTTGTCATGAAAGAGTTACTATGGAAATAAGCAGTGAAAGGCTAAGCCTTGAATAACATTTGCCACACTCCGTCCCTTTCTCAATCAGATAGATTTTCTTAAACCTGCAGGACAACTCTGTGCGGAGTTGTGGTGGACACATTGAGTGAGAATGTCAGTGAGGGGATGGGGTGGGGTGGCACAGGATGTAATATAGAAGGCACAGGGACAGATACGGGGATATGGACGGAGCTATGCTTGAGGAAGGCAGCACACGGGTAATGAGTAATGAGGGAGGGAGGATTGTGGAACTTAAGGATGAGTTAAGGGGAACTCCCATATGCTTAAATTAGGGAAGTTGATATGGGAGTGGACGGGGTGACAGAATTGGAGATGGGTATCGAGTATGCAGTACACAGTTTGTGAAGCTACAACCAAGTCAGGCATTTTGTACTCAGTAGCATATTGTCAATGCGTAGTCAATAACCCTCTTGGCAGGTGAGGGATAACTGGGGCACCCAGGCTATTTCACACGTCACGTCAGTGAGGTTGCAAAATACTGATTCAGGAGAGAAGAAGATTACAGGGACAATATTCTTCATTTCGAGACATGATGATGAGGTTTCAAATCACTGGACATGAATGTGGTTAACTTGATCCAGTCCCCAATAAGATTGGCAATTTTTCTCTTTAAGAAGCTCAACTACGCTGAGTGATTGTTTTATACTTAAATATATTTATCTCAAGGTGATAATTTTAATATGAGCCACGACTATGGAATAAGGGGACTGTGATCTTAACATTGCTAATTATTGTAGTGGGCCAATTTGTAATGTTAGCTCACCTTTACAATGACTTATTTTAAAATGTCAATTTGGTACTTAGAAATTTGTCTTCTTTCTCTTTCATCACATTTCCCTCACAATCTACCACCGCATACATTTTAAACACAACTGCACATTTGTGACCAATCTTTTGTAGTTACAAAGGCACTGCCAATTTTCAGTATGAATTATGTACCATGTAATTAACATCCAGTGTCAAATTCAAGTATAAAATTTTGAACAACTGTTTCACTGAAATAATTTAGCAAGAAAAATATGGAAAAAAATACCACATAAGAAAATATTAAAGCGATAACTTTAGCATGTAATTAAGCTACTGAATAAAGCAAAAATCTCACCTGCCAGTACCTCCTCTGGGTGTACCTCTTCCTGCTCCTGCAAAAAAAATTAAAAAGCTGAATAACTTTACATGAACTGAATTTAAGCATAAATGAAACACCTTCAAATGTGTCAGTGGTATGTTATCTCACTGCACATGCTCATCTCAGTGTTAGTAAGTTGGTAAATTATATAATGACAGATTACGAATCAGGTGCAGTGACAAGTAGATACATGTGAAATTTTATTAAAGTGCAATTGACAAAAACTGCATAAGAATACAAATGAAGAATCACAAAATATTTCTATTTCAATTGAGCTTAACTGTCTGAATTCACTAGAGCTGCCAGCTGCCACATACAGCAACTGTCACAGTGTAGGACAAAGGTGCCCACAAAACACAAGTCAACATGTTGGGAATGTGGACTACAGTTGCTGGATTCATGAAGGCTGGTGTAAGGATAATGCCAGTGAGTGAAATAGAAGTACAGCATGGTTTGCTGGAATGAATACCCCTCAACTATGACCTGGTGGAGTAGTCTAAAGCAGCATGGAAGGGTTGGGTTGTTTGGGGAAGGAGACCAGACAGCAAGGTCATCAGTCTCATCGGATTAGGGAAGGATGGGGAAGTAAGTCGGCCGTGCCCTTTGAGAGGAACCATCCCATCATGGAAGGGGAAATGAATAACAGACCATTATAAAATTACAGATTATAGAGATAGTTACAGGGTCCATTATGACTATCTGCTGCTACCAGGGCAGAAATTTGAAAATGATTCTTGGTCCCAGAGAGCAACCTGAGGTTGGCCAACACAACAAAAGAGGGAGTGGAACAGTTCAAAGAACTAGTTAATTTAATCCAGCCAATTTCTTGCTATCCTGAAGGGTGTGAAGACACTGTTCAAGCAACAGTTTGCAATGTCTGCAGTTTGCTTTCATAGAATGTTAAAAACATGTAGAGCACATCTCTGCATATGAGTTGAGTCACAACATGGCTCAGTCAAACAAGGATCTGGGACACAGCACAGTAAAGATGAAGTGTGAGAATGGAACATTGTGTGGTGGTAATGATAGAATTTTTAAGATTTTCTACTTGGGCATCACAACTGGGGAAACAATATTTCCTGAAGGGTGCCAGGGAACAGCAAATCTCTAGAAATCCTTAGAAAGCTGCCATTTGGGTGGGCACGTAGGTGGGGTAGGAGTCAGAAAATGGATAGCTAATGGGAAATGGTCGCTTGAGTGCATAACAAAGACAATGATGAGATGATGGGTAAATTGGGCAGTGCACAAGAGGTGCAGATGGGGGTAGGAGTGCATGGAGTGTGAAAGGCAGGTGGATACTCCAGCAATAAAGCAAATGAGGTTATGGTGACTGAGACGGTCAGCCAAGAGGCACCTCTCCAACAGGTTCTGGGAGAGTCCCAAAGGGAATGGTGTGCATTACAGTCAATGAGCAGCCAAAAGGGGTGAGGGAGTTGGCCAGTAAGCATGAAGACTGTCCAGTGACACAGACTGAGTGAGGTATGCAAACAGTACATATGGAAAAGTTTAGGATAGGAAGTAAAATGCAGACTGGAATAGCTTGAAGCTGGGTTTCCAAGAAAACTATGATCATCATCCTTGATGAGCAGTATCACTCCACCCAATTACATTGAATCGGTCCTTGGATGATGCTGTGAGGTTGGGGGGATGTCACAGTAGACTGGAAATACACGTGAGAGCTCAAAGCAGGTCATGAGGATTCAATTTTGTTTCCGGGAGGCAGAGAACAAGCAGAGGCTGTGATTACAAGAGCAGCCATAAATCCTCTTTGTTGGATCAAAGGCAGCAAACATTCCATTGGTGGATTGTCATTATTAGGAGAGGGGAGAAGGGAAAAATGCAGGGGTGTCATCTCAATGACTGTTGAGTGGCAGCTTTTGAAGGCTCACTGTTACAAGGCAGAAGGGCTGGAGAATCAGCCTCTGTAAGATCTACAGAGGTGTTGGCATTCTCATTCTGTCTGTCCTTGAGGTCCAGAGCAGAAAGACACCTGGAGATGCATACCAGCTACAAGGTGGTCAGTCAGCAAAGGGTATCATTTGGCCACACCATCGAGGAGGAACTGTGAGCCAATACAGAAGCACATTGTTTGCCTTTGTTTGATTTCTTGGATCCTTTCTGGTTGGCATAGGAAGACTGAAATGTTTGTTGGCTGAAGGGACATAGAAAGTCTTTGTGGGAGTATTCATTCCACCCCTCCTGGGCTTTCAGTTGTGTAGCAGGTGACTTTGTCCCATGAGACAAAAGTTTGAGGCTTCTTGCACAGCTGGTGAGGAGGAGGAGTAGGAGTAGGAGTAGGAGTAGGAGTAGGACGACGACGACGACACAGCTGCTATGACACTGGGTGATTCAACAACCACAGTGCTGTATTTCACATCACACATCTGGATGTCCACATCCTTCATGGAGTGAGATGTAACAGCAATGGTACTGTAACTGCCTGATGGTAGAACACAGGGTCACTGACTAGCCAACAATTTGCGAGTGATCTGGTAAGGCATCTTTTTCCTTGATCCAGATCTCCTGGACACCCAGTCATTGAGATACACGAGATAATCTCGGAAGGAGGTGGCATGATCACCATTGCAACTTGTGCAGGAGAGAGGGCAAGGTAGCCAGGTTACACAGTTGGCTGGGCGTCGCCATGACATTTGACTGTGGTCATAATAATGACACTGGTAGCAGTGCATTGGGTTTGGTGGTGTGCCATTTATGCAGACAGTAACTGCTTGTTTGTCTTGCCCTCCTAGAATGCAGTACAGTGGTTGGTTGTGGCCTAGCATTTAGATCACATGACGTGTTTCACAGGTTGCCCACCACTGAAGCGATAGGTAATGTTTCTAGCTGGACTTCAGTAGGTGGAGTTGGTGGAGGGAGGATGTGTGGGATGTGTCTGCATCTAGATCTATTAGAAGGGTATGAGATAGGAGCTGCTGAAAAACACACAGTATTTGCGTGTTACAGAATATCAGTGAGGGCCCCAACCAACAAAAAGCATGAAATTGCACAGTGGGTACCAGCAATCAAACTCTGTTATATACACTGGTGCAGGACATACAATAAATGGTTCCTTGAGAGATTGAATACCTAGCACCAATTTCGTATAACTCCAGACTTGCAGTACCTGAAAGAGCCTGCACAATATGTCATCAAAATATTGTGCATAAAATGTTGAAAACTCAGCAGGACTCCTGGAAGCACAGAACAAAACACTGACAAGGCTTCTCCATTAGACATTTTGAAGTACGGGCTAAGAGATGTTTATCTAAATATCAAAATTTTCTTGCAATATTTATGACACTCCTACTTGGCCTGGACAAGAGGAGGGGTTAGGCTTTGACAATTCTGCCAAGGCTGCCAGACTACATTGATATGCAGGTCTGTAAATGAAGAACCACCACAAAAATTCAAGGCCTTTTAGAATTTCCACAAATGTAACTGAAAGTAATTTAAGAAGGAGACGAACTGCTAATGGACCTCCTCAGACAAATGAGAATTGTCCAAATGATGGAGGGAGATATTTTTATTGTAACTACTACAATGTTGAAACCAAACTGGCCTCAAACTGCCCAGTGATTTCTTAACATATTCGGAGAAACAGCACATGTAACGAATGTTTTGTCAATTCTGTGGCTCAAAGAATATGTTTTTCACCTGTCTGCCACATATTTTTCTGTGCTCATTAAGGGCTTGAAGCCAAAATCATGATAGCAATGAAATGAACAGAAAGTAAAGAAATTCATAAATCAAGTAGTATATCACCCACCTCACAGAAGAACCAACACATTTGAGGTCAATCATTTTGTGTCAAAGCTGTCTCATGAAATTGATGTCAACCCACCTTAGGAAGCTCCCAAGGGAAGCTAAAACATGGATATCTCACAACAAAATGTCAGAAAAAAAATCAGTTAGGTCATGCACCTATTTCACAAAGAAGTACAATGGAAGTTATGAATTTGAAAGTAGTAAGGAAAGGTGACTTTTAAGTAAAACTTCTGTCTAACAAAGAACAAAGAAACTCACAAAGGTTACTAAAACGTAATGCAGATAGACTCACTAACTAAGGAATCACTTAAAGGCTATCAACATGAAATTAAAGTGACTAAGCATAGCAGCTTGCAAAAAGATATTCACAGCACCAAAAATAATTCAATAATAAAAAAATAAAGGTAAAATGTGGTGGAATGAAATATGCAAAGAAACCATACCAGAGATGGATAAAAGATGAATAAGGCAAAAATGCTGAAAGAAAATTCTAGATCATGATCAATCTAAACAACAAAGAAAGAAAACTACCAGATTAATCAGAAATACCAAATAAAGCTTTGAGAAAGAGAAACTTTTGCAAATAGAAATAAATCCCCTGTTTTTTATATCAAACTGTGAAGAACAAATTGAAGAGGTTTCAAACCGCAAATATGTTCCTAAAATAAAAACGGCCAAATTGGGTTAAATAATGCTTTCAAGATCTTTCATGACTTTCAAATCTCAGTTAGTAATGAAAATTGTGAAGAAGATTTACCACAAGCTATACAACAAACTGAAGAAGGAATTAACACCCTCAGAAATAAGAAAGATTGTGGAGAAGATTGTATTTTAGCTGAACTTTTGATGTGGTCCTTGCCAAACAAGGCAAATTAGCTAAATTTACTCTTTGATGAAATCTGAAAAACATAAAAAAAAATATCCCAGAGGAGTGGAAAGTTACCTTGATACATCCACTGCATAAGAACGATAATAAACAGGATGGAAACAACTACATAGTAACCTCTCTACTGTCAGTAGCAGCTAAGTATTTACCAAAATTTTATCAAGCAGAATAAAAAACAACACGAGACAGCCATTAATGTGAATATCAAGCTTGCTTTAGATGAAGGGAAGGTCATGATCAGATCAAATATTTAATCTCAAGTCACTAATTCATCACCAATTACTAAATTCAAAAGATATTGTATTATGTTTGTGGATAACAAGAAGGTTTTTGATTATGTTGACAGAAAAACTACAGATAAAATAATTTGAGGATTTGGTATAAGGTCTAAACTGACAGACCTAATCCATGAAACACTTACAGATACCACTCTGTAAAGTAAATCTTATGGGAGAAATTTCACAGCCTTCAAAATAAAAACACATGTACCACAAGGTGACGGCCTGTACCCATCATTTTAATACTGTATTAGGGAAAATTGTAAGAATTTCTTACAAAGAATGTATTGAACTCAGCATTTTTCCAATAAGATTAGGAGGAGGAAGAAAGAAGGTCGAAATCAATTTGGAGGCGATTTTGTTATACCTGCCGAAAATGTGGCATCTGCTGTAACACAAACGAATTTCCTTGAGGAAATAGCCAGTAGAAGTGGCTTAAGGATTTCTACAGCATGAGGGGGGAGGAGGGGGGGATGTTAAGAATGCTAGAAAATCCTTTAAAACCGATGTGGTCCAAATAGATAGGTTCACTGTTAAGTTGATACATTATTGTCGCTCTAACCAACACAGGTTCCACGTCTCAAACTTGGCTCTGGACTGACTGTCTCAGGACCAGAAATCAGGCCCTTATACATTACCACAATGATAGGTACTGAAACTACACATTGTTTGAAGTTTAATTTACAGAGATTACAATTAAATCTTAACTCGTTAAATTGACTGATTACATCGAAAAATTCCGTCTTTTTAACAGTTTCTTCTACTACAAGAGTTAGACAGAATTATTTGTTTAAATAATCAAATTGACAAATTAATGTATGCAAACAATACTTTGGACAAAGCTATTAATTACTTTGGGATTAAATAACAGATAATTTTACTAACATGTTTCTGAATAGAGCCAAATAGATACTTTAAGATTATTAGTATTTTGTCTCCCAAATGTTTATAATTAGTACAGAATTTAGATTTGTTTATAGATCAACAATAGAATTTAAGTTATGAAACAATTACTGATTTCACCTAATAATTGAAGATACCGACAAGGAATAGTCAAAATAAACTGGGAATTCAATTACATACATAAAATTAAGCACAAAATTTGATCTGATGTTAAGTTCTTTAAAACTGAGGGCCAATGTTTCTCTCTTATGAAAATGCAGATTATATTGACATATGTTAATAGTACTTAATTCAAAACTGACAAAATGAATTTTAAGGAGGCAGATGGCAAAACAAGAATGGGAGTAAAACTATCCCAGCTTGCTTCATCACAAACACAAGACAGTAGATTTACAAATAAGATTTTTAAATAGCTGTGGGATAAGCAGTACAGAAATAGCTGGGTCAGTGAAGTAAAAAAAAAAAAAATTAGAAAAAACTATATAAGGACAGAAGATGCTAACAGAGAAATCTTTCAGGAAGAAGTATTAAAAATAAAATTATTCCGAGGCAGGGTAGCTAAAAAGACTGGTTCAAAATGGTCTGCAAAGAGACAGAATATAGTGAACAAATGAAATCATAATGGAAGAAAAGGAAACAACAAACCGTGAGGATCTAAAATTGGAATGTGTTCCTCAGATGAACTATTCACAGGAGAAAAAATAGATAAATAAAAAGTTTATCCATGAACTTTATACAAACAGGCTTTTTCTGTTTGTCAGTCACTGTTTTCTTTTCATTTCAAATAACATATTTCAGTCACAAGATGTCCTGTGTGTATTCCAGAAAGCCAAAAAGTTATAAAAGTAAGAAGATTATAGGCGATAAGAAATTTGCACTGTGCCAAATTTGTTCAAGAAAAGTTCTGTGCCAAACTGGAATGAAACAACATGCATATTCAGTCAAAATCTGCACACCAAGTAGGAAGAAACATTCTTTAAGCCAGGGGAGGTGCAATTTTGGAATTAAGCAGAAGTATCATTCTGGGCACCATAATAGGAGAGCATCTGCAGCATATGTGAAAAGTAGCAAGGATGAACTTAGCACAAGAAGGGAACAAATGGCTACACCATACTTAATAGGGCTCTGTGAAGTTTATGTCTATGTGCTGGAGGGACTTTATATTTAGGCTCATCAGATAAAAAGTCCAGGGAAACTGCTGATTTGATGAAGTTATTTAACACATCACAATGACTACAGAATTTAAGACATTTTTGGCCTTACCTCTGTTTGACCTACACAGATCTCTCTATCATCATCTAGTGGAACAAAGGGATGATACTTTTTCAATGTTCTTAGAATTTACCTAACTTTCACCTGCAATAAAAATAGGAACTTGGAAAAACTGTCTCTTAAATGAGTAATGATGCTTTTTCTGCTGCCAACCTTGAGGGATTTCAATAGTTCCCAGGAGCTTGCTTTGTCTGTATCCATGTACAGCCTAAAGTCACACTGATGCTGGTATAAATATCCATAGAATTTAAGAAGTATCAGTTCACCCTCCCTTTTCCTTTGTATAGTTTGCACATTCCAATGTCCTGAGGATGAAGGTACTGAATAGGTTTCAAGCCTAACCTTATTCAACTCCTGGGAGAGAACATCTTCTCAACATACATCATTAAAAACTTTAAAAATGCGTATTTTACTGTAATTGCTAGGATATTTCGGATGTTCTCAATGCATTGTGAGAAAATTTAGTGCACCATTGGGCATCCACTCACTGGAGGGAATATGTAACAACATGAGACTCAAAGCGCTTCTCGAATTTTCACGGATCATCCACCTGCTGTTCAATCACCAATGCAAAACTGTCGTCTGTACTAGTATAATGTTTAATGAACAAAGTTTATGGCCCCGTGTTTATATATTTACATGTTGTCTTTGGGAGCGAATTCAGCTGTCACAAAACACATTCATTGAGGCCAACATACCTCGTAAGAGTGGTGTGCGTTTTCTGTAATATATCTATTGTTCCTAATTTATATAAATGGTATGCCCTCTGTTTGCTGATGACACTAGCTTGGTAGTAAAGAATGTTTTGTGGAATGTTGGTATTGTTTCAAGTAGTGCAGTTTGAGATATAGGTTCATGGCTTGTAGAAAATAAACTAATGCTAAATCACAGCAAAAATAAGTTTTTACAATTTCTAACAAAAAATTCACCAAAACCAGCCATTTTAATTTCACAGAATGGCTGTATGATTAGTGAAACATAACAGTTCAGATTTCTATATGTTCAGATGGATAGTGAACTGTTGTGGAAAACTCGTGTTCAGGATCTTGTTCAAAGACTTAATGCTGGCATTTTTACTATTTGAATGGTATATGAAGTAAATGACAGTGTGACACAAAAATTAGTATACTTTGTTTATTATCATTCGCTTATGAGGTATGGTGGTATATTTTGGGGTAATTCTTCCATTTCCCAAAGGATGTTTCGGCTCAGAAATGGGTGGTTCAGGCATTAAGTTGTATAAGCTCATGTAACTCCTGCTGACCCATGTTAATTAGTCTGGGTAATCTGACATAGGCCTCTCAATAAACACACATTCTTTGCTGTCATTTCTTGTTAACAGTGTCAGCTTACTCCCAAGAATTAGCAGCTTTCACTCAGTTAACACGAGGAAGAAGTCCAATCTGCCTATGGGGCACACTTTCTTGACTCTTGAGCAGAAAGGCGTGCAGTACACTGCGGCATCCATTTGCAGTAAGTTACCACAGGAATTCAAACCTCTTAGCAGTAATCCATGTAGTTTCAAATCAAAATTGAAGAGTTTCCTATCGTGTTGAGGATTTCCTTGAAAAATTAAGCTGATTCCTGTGTTACATTCTTGATTGCATTTACATAAACTTATAGCTCCTCTTTTTTGGTTTCTTAAACATTTTATTTTATCTGGCATATTCCATGACCTTTAAGATTTGTACCAAATATTGGTCCTAGAAAACAAGGTGTATGAAAATTAAAGCACTTACTGGACGAAAGACTGTTTGCCATGGTCAATGCAAGATCTGAAACACCATCACAAGAGTTATCATTTGATTTTGTTTCAGGTACCAAGACCTATCTTAATATCACTGACATCAAATCCCAAAGGACAAAAGTAGCTAAACAGTTACTTTTACATCACACTGCACAATTTGTGACACATGTGTTTAAGTACATTAAGGTAGTTCCATTGAATTACTAACCAACACGTGTCAAACACAACAACCACTAAGACAAGTAGATCTCTCGAAGTAGTCTCTTGGTACTTATTTAGCAACCAGGAAAGTATTATCAGAAGACTTCAGGAAGTTTGTCATGCCATGATTATATGGAGGAGAATGAGTCACTTATCATTTGTGTTTATGATATTTGCTCAAAAATGAGAAAAACTCACTTCCAAACAGCAATAAGTAAGTATTTTAGACAACAGTAAGTGGTAGTTGTCATTCTGAAAGAATGTTAATTGTCATATTTAATGAGTAACAACTATGATATGACCTATTGATTTGGTAAATTGTTTACCTCACCATGTCTATAGTACTGATGAATAGTGGTCACCACCATAAAGTCTTTTTTAGTTCAAATGGCGGCTTTAAACTTTTATACACTTTAGGAGCTTTCTGTGCTGCACATGAGAACTGGTGCAGATTGATGTAGGATTTCTGCAGGGTGAGATGACAATAGTTGCTTTGTCGTTCTTCACAGTACATGATGATTTGAGTGGTTTACTCCCTACTGATGATATCTCTCCTTGGGTTAATTCCTTGCTGTTTCATTCTGGTTCAGCATTGTGGATTCCCCCTAAATCTGTGAGCACTGTGACAACTACCATTACACAGGAGAACAAAGATGAAGTTGAGCTGTCATTAAGATTCTGCATACTAACCAATGACACACGACTTGACATTAATTATTAAAGAGAGTTACTTGTTTTAAATTAAGAGCCAGTATATGATTGGTCTTTGAGAAATGTTTTGGATCATTCAGCAGATAATTTAGACTTGAGATAGCATTTCAGTTTCCATTGGAAAAGAAGTTGTGATGTTAGTGGTGTCAGGAAACAAACTGGCATGGGAGATGTAATGAGAATGAAATGGAATTGAATAGGATATGAAGGAAGTAGTTTTTTTTTATTTAAGTAAGTGTGTAGAGTGCGTGGCAGTACAGAAGAGGAGAAAGTATTGTAATGGCTAAAAGGCCAAATGTAATGAACTTTGTGAGCACCTGAAAGGAGGCCAGGAAGTAGTGTGGTGTTAATTACAGGCCACAAAATCGAACTTTCTGCTACTGGTGAAACATACCATGGCTCCATCAGTTGTACCGGTGCTCTTTCCACTTTCACTCTCCTCAGCAATAGGAGATAGAACGCTTTGAATTGTACCTGATTGACAGAAAACATTTTGAGTTAATATAAAAAACTATCTGCAAAAGTAAAACAAATAATTGATTAACTAATAGTGTTTCAACATGGAATGATGAAGAACAGAATCAATTATTTCAGTCTTGTAGAGTGCCTACTAATCAGTGAATAACTGAGCATCTAATCTACTCAATTATGTACAACAGTGAACATTAAAAAACCCTGTCTTTCTGGAACTCAGTTAGTGAAGTTGCAGGCTGCTATCTGAAGACAATCAGGGGAAAATAAACTTTCATTGTCAACACTTCACATAATTGCTGATCAAAATTTAAAATGCTGTAATAATCTGTTACTTAAAACATACAATCTTATGTTACATGGTTAACACACTGTGGCAAGTTTAACAGTTAGGAACTGTGTCTATGCCTGTATATGCAGCTTCACTCATTGCAGGCATATACCGACATTATATTCATCTGGTATTTGACAATGAGAGCACTTAGTGACTTCCAAAAAACTTCACCCATAATTTCAAATTATCATGAATCTTTCTCAGAGAGATCCCACAGAAAGCAATAGCAAAAATGCTTACCAATTACTATATTTTCATTGTTCTACTTTAAAATTGCCACATCAAATGCATACAATGTAACACGCCTTTCTTTACTTACAGATGGGTACAAGTAGCCAGGAGAATGAGTGGCAGATGAGGTGGGGTACTTCTCAGGAGGATTCTTTGTAGAAGTGAGTCAGAAAGGAAAGATGATGAGTATGGCAACAGAATGGAGAAGGAGACATAACAGGAATGAGATTGAAATGTGTGGTATAGCATCTCGCTGGTGCTTCACAATCCCGCCTTATGCCCCACAATGGAGGGCTTTCAGTTGCTGGCATGCTAACAGGGCTGAAACTGAAAATCACACTCAGTGCAGCTCATCTTTCCCATGACAGCCACTGCATAGTTTCCACATTTGAGCCATGTGACACTGGGCTTTACAGAATTTCTCCATTGCACAGACTTTGTAGGTCAATCCACAGTGGCTCACTTGCCATTCAAAGTTCCAGACTCGATATCAAGTATCTGCTTCTGAGTGCCATGACTATATTAACAAGAATGCAGCCCACAATATTGGCATTGCCAGTCCAACCTACACTGTAGGTGCCTACAGGAGTGTTTCTGACTTATTACAGACAGAGGGCTCAAGTGAAAGCTTAAAGAATAGTTTTCATATTAGCGACATCTTTTAGTGGATCAGGGCGTTCTCTACCTTGCCTTCACCAGAGAGCTGTTTCATTTTCTGCATGTTGGCATGTGCAATCTGTGTCGCAATGAAAAACTATTCATTTTGGCTATTCAGGAACATCTCTCTTTTGGCTTTTTTTATTACTTTTTTGTCTCTGGAAACTTCTTACCAGTGTCTTGTGTTTCATTAGGTAGAGTTCATCTCTGTGTTCAAGTGCTTCTTGACAGTGGTTGAATGGTTTTGCTCTATGTTCAAAAAACATTCTTCACATTTCCTTTGGGTTGCAGATGACTCTGCACAATTGTTCTCCCATGTTCTGTGATTATTTGCCTTATAATTACTTGTTCTAACTTGTCTCTGTCTTGTGTCACTTCATTCCTTCATTCTCATGTTTTTCTGCCTGCACCGTTCCACCACACCATTCCTCCCTAATGATGTCCTAGCCATTTCCTGTATTTTTCTTCCAGGTGTGCCTCCTGGATGGCATTGTTATCTCCTCCATGGGGATGAGAGTTGTCATATTTTTGCTGTTGTTACAGTATCAATTTTTCCTCTGAGTGCAACATCATTGGAATCTAGGACATCACCAGCGTAGCTTGCAGTGCTCAACTTACACCTTACAGAGTTGGTCTCATATTAGTGAGAACCTGAAAGTGTATCAGCACTGTTTTTAGGTTGCTTTCACTGGAAATCTGTTGCACTTGCCCAACATCATCATGCGTCTTCTTTGTAGCAATGAGGTTCTTATGTTTGTGACAAACTCAGCACATTTCTCTCCTTGTGCATAGATCATCCACAATAGGTGAAATGTATGACCACGAGTGTGGGTGGTAGATGAGGCAAGAGAGTTCCCTGGTGGACTCCCTGTAAAGAGGTGAGGCAGGAACACAAACAGATTGGTCTGGGAACAGACTGTAGTGAAAGTACTGATGGGAAATATTTTATGAGCAAGGCACTGGCACCAGAGATAAATCAAGAGAACAAGATGTTAAGATAAGTTTAGTGTTTAGTAAGAAATTACATTTACTCTACATTCTATCTCAATGAGTATTTTTTCTGTATCACCAATAATTCCTGACTGTGCTATGTTTCATGTCAAACTTTCTGTAAGATAAAAATTAAATTGAATTAGTATAACAACAAAAAATAATCCATTTTTACAACATAATGTAATTGGATAGGAAAAAATCTACTCACCAAGCAGTTTTGTTTTGTTTGTTTCATTTGGCTTTAGGACACAAAAAACAACTGGGGTCATACGCACCCAAGTCAAGACTATAGACCACGAACACAGAGAGGAGTTAAACAACTTCACATCTGTCCCAATTGACAGAATAGGAGACAGCTAAAACCAGGCACATGGAAACAAGGCAAAAAAAAACATACAGAAATGGAGGTCCGAAACTAAAAATTAATTGGCCTTCGTCATAGTGCTTCGGCGGATGAAAAGTAAAACGCAGTTGACAGCTCTCGCATCATATTCTAAAATGGCTGATAAATCAGATGGCAAACCCAGGCTGGAATGTAAATTGTTAAAAAGGGCATTCCAGCAGGAAGTGGTGGACAGTTAAAATTTGGGGGTGATGAGTACAAAGTGGTGGGGTAGCTCCACTTAGCAAATGACAATGGCTAAAAAGGCTGTGCCCAATATGCAGCCCAATTAAAATAATCTCCACGGCAGTCATTCAAGGCACTAGCAGAGGCTTAATAAGCCAAAGCTCATTCTTGTGAAGGGATGAACACTGACAATGCCAAAGGGACAGCACCTCCTGACAGGTGGCAATACAGAGATCATTGGAAAGAATATAGGTAATTGCAGGCTGAGGTACAAGGACTGCAACCTTGGCAGCAGCATCAGCAGCCTTGTTTCCTGGCAGACTGACATGACCAGGGACCCACAGGAACATGACACTGGTTCCACCAATAGTGAGCAAGTGACAGTTTACCTGGAACTGCTGCACTAAGAGATGAGCAGTGTACAGTGCACATAGACTTTGGAAGGCAGTGAGTGAGTCTGAGTGAAGGACACAATTGTGAAGGCTGTGTCCCCTATGTAATCCGTGGCCTGATACAAGGCGAAAAGTTTGGCTGTAAATACTGAGGAGTGTGCCGGCAGCCGATATCAAAAGACACGGGTGCCAATGACGAAGGCATACCTGACCCCATGATTAGTCTGAGACCCATCAGTGTATACAAAAGTACTATAGCGACATTCCATTCAAAGGTCATGAAACTGAAGGCAACAGATCAAGGCTGGAGTAGTGTTCTTTGGAAATGAAGGAAGGCCGAGATTAACATGGGCCACTTTGCAAAGGAAAGGTGATGAACAGTTCATACCCACTAGGAAAGTTGCCGGTAGTGTGAAGTTAAATCGCCATAGCATGTGGCGAAAGTGGACTCCAGGAGGTAACAGAAGAGGGACGAGTCCCGTACTGATGATCATAGGTATCATTGAAGAAGGATGCATAGGCAGAGTGGCCATGCTTGGCAGACAAATGGCATGCATAATTGCTGAGGAGAAAGTAATGACAGTAGGACAGTTGTAGTTCAACATTGTCAGCATACAGACCCTGAACTGGGCTGGTGTAAAAGGTGTCCTTGGCCAAACAGACGCCGTGATGGTGGATAGTGTTGAGACAGCATAAGAGGGATGGGTGTGCAAACTCCTAAACAAAGCACCCATAGTCGCGTTTCGAATGGACAAGGGTCCGCAACAAACTGAGGAGAGTGGTTTGATCGGCACCCCACGAAGTATCATTGAGGACATGTAGGAGACTGGAGAACCTCGTACAGCTGCGGGCTGCCAGGTAAGACACATGGGAGGATCAATAGAGTTTCCTATTGATCATGAGCCCCAAAAATTTTGTAGTTTCAATGAATGGAAGAGCAACAGGACGAAGGTGTAGAGATGGTGGGAGAAATCATTTTTGCTGCCAGAAATTCATACAGATGGTTTTATCAGGGGAAAAGCGTAAGCCATTGTCAATGCTCCAGTAGTAAAGACTATCAAGACAGTGCTGAAGACACTGCTCAGTGAGACAGGTCTATGGAGAACTGCAATAGATGGCAAAGTCGTCTACAAAAAGAGAACTGGAGATGCCTGGCGGGATATGGGCCATTGCAGGGTTAATGGTGATAAGAAAGAGGACGACACTCAGGGTGGAATACTGAGGCACACCATTTTCCTGGATAAAGATGTCCAACAAGGCAGAACCCACATGCAACTTGAAAACTCAGTCTTGTAAAAATACCTGAAGAAATCAGGGTTGGTGCCTACGGAAGCCCAACATTTTATGAGTACAGAGGATACCAGTTCTCTAGCAGGTGTTTTAGGCCTTCTCCAAATCAAAAAACACAGCCCAGTCTAGGATTTTCACAGAAAACCATTCATAAAATGGGTGGACAACGTAATGAGATGGTCAACTGCAGAACGCCACACTCTAAATCCACACTGAGCATCCATCAGTAAATTGTGAGATTCAAGCCACCACACGAGCCAGTCATGAATCATCCAAATTCCATCACCTTGAAAATGCATCTGGTAAGATATATGGGGGTGGGGTGGGGGGGGGGGGGGGTAGCCAGAAGGGAGGTTTTTAGTGGAAAGCACTTGCCCACAAGAGAAAGGTGCTGCAACATCTGAATGTGGATGGTGTCTGGCCCTGAGGTGGAGGATCAGGATGAGCTGAGAGTATGATCTAGCTCTGTCATAGTGAAGACAGGTTTGTAGCACTCACTCATGATTCCGAGAAGGGAAGTGTCTCACCCGAGCCCCCTCCAATTGTTTCTGATGGAGGAAGGTAGGGTGGTGGTAGGAAGAGCTGGAAACTTCTGCAAAATGGCATCCCAAGGTGTTGAAGATAGCAATAGCGTCCACAATGAGATCATCAGCTACTGTCAAACCAGAAAACTGGGCATGGATCTTTGTTCCAGAGAGCCGTCTGATGTTGGCCCACATGACACAGCAATGTGTGGTACTGATAAAAGAACTAGTGAATGAAATCCAGCTAGCTCTTTTGCTATCCTGAAGAACAAGATGACTCTTTGCACGCATGTGTTTATAATGAATGAAGTTTTCCAGACTAGGGTGGGGGTTAAAAATGTGGAGAGCACATCTACATGTGCAAACTGCATCGCAGCATGCCTCAGTCCATTAAGGGACTGGGACACGACATGGTAGAGAGGAAGTGTGGGGGATGGAACGTTCTTCAGCAGTAAGGATAACATATCCCAGTAAGGATAACATATCCCACAAATGTGGGATATTCGACCTAGTCATCACAACTGGGAAATCTCATTCCTTGAAGGTCGCCAGGGAGGAAGGGAGGAGTAAAGCTGGCAGTTAGCCCTAGAAAGCTGTGATGGGGAAGCTGGGCAGTGTAGAAGGATAGGTCCAAATGGGAATAGGTGTGCGAGGAGTTGGACAGGGAAGTGGGTGCTCCAGTATTAAGGCACAGGAGAGGTTAAGTTCGTTAAGCAGGTCAGCCAAGATGGCACCTCTCTGACAGGTCCTGGGGAACCCCAAAAGGGATGATTTGCATTAAAGTCACCAAGCAGCAAAAGTGGGGAAGCTAGCGGCCAATAGTGACATACCCTATCATGTATTTAAGTGCCTGCCTCTCACTCAATGAAGCAGTCCGATATTCACCTAAGTCTCTCGATATCTGGCTTACAGACATGACGTTTACTTGGCTTACTTCCATGTACCAGTGAACATTGTTGATTTTGTGAGGTTTTCACTTGTTGCTTATTGCTTGTTGTTCTTGGTGTCTTTCTCTGTCATCTGTCATCATGCTTGTCCTTCCTGTCCCATTCCCCCATTTTGTTTGTTCACGGGCTGCTCCCTTTCAGTTCCACCGCACTTTCCTTCACGGCCAATGCCACAACCACCCTCGTGAGTTGTGGTGACCCAGCCAACAGAGGCCAGTTATGTTGGGACTCCTCTTTGCCTGATGTGTCTATGGCATCTGTGTCTCCAGTCGCCGGTCGGGCGGTCCACTTCCATCTTGCCCACAGTCCTTTACCACACATTCTCGAGCTGAATGTTCCCACCACTCAAAAACGTGTATGTTGTGTGACAACGAGGGCCACATCCAATCGGCTTGTCGCAGTTGCTCGACTCACTTCAGTCCTGCCCCTCCTGGGGTTCAAGATACCATACATGCTCTGCAATCGATTGTCCCACTGGATGACCCATCGGTGCAGTAGCTTTTAGCTTTTCCTCACATTCAGCCTTTTCACGGAGGATGACATTTTCAGGTCAACACTGGGGCCACTGTCTCCATGATTAATATGGCAACATACATGCGACTGGGTTCTCTTGAGTTGTCACCTACCTCTCGGCAGTTGGTCACCTCCAGAGATGGTTCAATTCCCCTTCATGGGCAGTTCATTATCCAGGCAATTTACAAACACGTTCCCCAGCTCCTTACCCTATTTGTCGTCTACTATCCATTGGCTTCGAATATTGTTGACCTGGATGCATTTCAACTGTTTAACTTCTCAATTTCTGATGAAGTTGAGGTCGTTTCCACAGCTGTTCTTTTTCAGGACCTGGGCAATCTGTTCTCAGCTTCTGTGCCATTGTTTGTCACAGATCTCTGATGTGATTCAGATTTTCAGGCACACATCACACTTCAGCTGGAAGTGCAGCCTCACTTTTTCTGGGCCCCACCCCTTCCGGTCAAGTAGGAACTGTATCGGCTCCAGGTTACTGGCATTCTGGAGCCTGTGACTTGTAGTGCCTGGGTGAAACCTTTGGTGGTCATACAGAAACCCAATGGGTCCCTTCGGCTGAGTGGGGACATTGCACAACTGTCAATGCTCAGTCCCTCATAGACACTTACCCCATTCCCTGACAGGAAGACCTTCTCACCAAGTTTGCCGAGGGAGAGAACTTTTCAAAGATCGACCTGGCTGAGGCATACCACCAGTTACCGTCAGATGCCAATTCCTGGAACATCATGATTATCAACATGCCTTTCTGATTGTACAAGTACAAGCACCTACCATTTGTTGACTATTCGGTGCCAGCCATTTTCCAGCAGTTCCTGGAGCAGCTTAGGCAGCCCTGCAGGAATTGTCTGAATGACGTCTTGGGTACAGGTCATTCCCACCAGGAACACTTGCAAAACCTCAGTGCCTTACTTCACACTCAGCAGTCTGCAGGTTTACGCTGTCAGCTAGACATGTGATGTTTTTCTTTCAACCAGAAGTGGAATACTTAGGCCACTGGCTTAGCAAAGATGGCATTTGCCCTTCAGGTCATAATGTTGTGGCCATTGAAGGCCCCCCTCATCCCAAGGACTTATCTGAACTGCAGGTGTTTTTGGGCAAGGTTACTTGTCACTTGAAGCTCTTACCCCAGACTGCCTCTGTAGCTCAACCCCTAATTCACTTGTGTCACAAAGGGGTACATTTTGATTGTGACCAGGCTTTTCTCTGTTTAAAGGTGATGCTTAACTCTGCCCCTTGCCTTACTTCCTTCTTTACGGACCACCCCTTGGTTGTGGCAGCTGATGCATCAGCATACGGCATTGGGGCCCCCCCTCATGCATCAGAATGTCAATGGCTCTGAACAGCCCATCACTTATGATCCTAAGATGTTTACCCCAGCACAACACAACTACTCCCAGTTTGGAAGGAGGCCCTGGCAATAGTGTTCGGCGTCCAAAAGTTTCACAACTATCTCTTTGGAGCAAAGTTAACTTTCCTAACAGACCATAAACCCTTAGTTATGCTTTTTGGGCTCCACTCCCACATTCCAGAGTGGACGGCTCATCGTATCCAGCACTGGGCATTATTTTTATGGAATTACACTTACACCATCCAGTATAAGCCAACCGCCTATGATGCTAATGCAGACGCTTTGTCACATCTCCCAGCAGGTCCTGAAATTGTGTTTGACGAACAGATGGTCCTCTGTTTCCACATTGATTCCACCCACCAGGACATGCTGAATGCTCTGCTTCTTATGGCTGCTCACATTGCCACAGCTACATGCCGAGACCCTGTCTTGTGGCAGGTCCTCCGCTATGTGGTCCACTGGTAGCCCATCTATATTACTCATTGGATGTGGACCAACTTCAGCCCCTGGCACCCACTGTACCACAGTCTCTCCACGGTCGATGATGTCCTCCTGTTAGCCATGGAGTCTGATCCCATCAGGTGGACATCCCTCCAGATTTGTGGCATCAAGTGCTCAGTTTGTTACACTGTGGGCACTGGGGTATGTCCCACGTGAAATTTTTGGCTCGTTCGCACATGCATTGGCCAGACATCAATGATGATGTTGACCGGCTCATCCGTGGGTGCACTTTGCGTGCGCGTCACCAGGCAAGCCCCTGGCTTGTACCTCACCAGCCATGGCATCGCACCCATCTTGATTCTGAGTGCCCGTTTTTGGGGTCTGTGTGGTTACTTATCATTGACACCTACTCCAAATACCCATATGTTGACCGTGTGGCGGCCACCGCCAAGGAGGCCACACTCGTGGCCCTGGCCCAGGTTCTCACCACTGAGGGCCAATGGTATCAAACATATCCTCCAATGGTGCAGCAGAGAGGCTTGGCCACACGTTTATACAGATGACAAAGGCAGCCTGAACATCTCCAACCACATCGGCCCTCACCCTGTTCTTGAGCACCTATCACACCACGCCAATTGACGGACGTAGTTCAGAGGAAATCCTCCATGGGTGACAGCCACAGACCCTGCTGCATTTGCTGATGCCATCCTCTTCCTGGCCCCGCTCTTGGCCCTCCCAGCATTACGGCCCCAGCACAGTAGTGTGGGCCTGCGTTTACAGGAGCAAGGCGGGTTGGACACCTGCCAGTCATCGCAACCCATGGGTGGTATGTGACATCAGTGCACACGCTGAAAGGGTTGGAGTGCCGCCATCATAACCAGCTCCGCCCACGTTCCCCTGCGGGACTCCCGCACCAACTCCTCAACCACTACCTCCTTCAGGTACACATGTGGTCCTTGAGTCACCACCACTGCCCCAATTGTTGCCTCCCTGCCAGCCTGACACCAGCCCTCCCCGCCCCCAGGTGGATCGGCATCTCCCTCAGCTGCCATGGCCTCTGGGTTGGCCATCATGAACACCTCAGTTGTCCTTTCCATGTACGAGTGGCCTTTGTCGATTTTTGAGGTTTTCACTTGTGACAGCGTTGCTTATTGCTTGTTGTTGGTCTTTGTGTCTCAGTATCTTGCTCAGTCATCTGTCATTGCGTCTGTTTTTCCTTTCCTGTTCATCTGTCTTGTTTGTTTGCAGACTGCTCCCATTCGGTACCACTGCACTTTCATTGACAGCATACCTGCAGCCATTCCAGTCATGGTTACAACAGGGAAGATCAAAGCAAATCAGTAAGAAATTTGAAAGCTCAAAGCGGTCATGAGGGCACAATTTCGTTTCCTGAAAGAGTACAAGGGGGTGCTTCAACACTAAAAGCAGTCGCAAATCCTCATTGTGGGACTGAAGGTGGTGAATGTTTCATTGGAGAACAGTCATGATGAACAGACGTTGGGGTGTCACCTCGGCAGATGCTGAGTGACAGCCTAGGAAGAGGTGCTACTACAGAGTGCAGACACAGGAGGATCCTGCTCCATGGAGTCAGACAGAAACATCAGATCGCTTGTGCGGGCTGTCTGTGGAGTCCAGTGCCGAAAAACAGTTTTTAGTTAACATCGGCATCATGGTGGCTGGCCGGGCTAAGGTATTACGTGCCGACACCATCAAAGAGGATCTTCAGGGTGGCAAAAGGAGGACTGTTTGCCTTTGGAGGACTTCTTTGAGCCCTCCCAGTTGATGACTCAAGTGTTGTTTGGCTGGAGGGACAGAGTAAGTCTTCATGGGAGTACTCCTTCTGGCCTTTCCGGCCTACAGGTTGTGTAGCTGGTTGCTTGGACCCTTGAGGCAAGAGTTCGACGGTTTCTTGCAAAGCAGGACGGAGGGGTGGCGATGCTACCTTGACACTGGGCAATTTCATGTCCTCAGAGTTGAATTGGAGGTTGTATGTCAGCCTGGCCACGTCTTTCATGGAGTAAGGGGTAACAAAAACAGAAATAGATGCCAGACAGGAGAACACACGGTTTGTGACTACCCAGTAACTGGATAGGGCACCTTTTCCTTCAACTGGATCTCTTGAACAACGTGCACACCAAGATACACTGGTCACTCTTAAGATGAATTCGCATGGCCGCATTTGCAGTTGATACAGCAGGGAGATAGAGGTGGACGATCGCCCTCGTGCGCATCCCTACCACAGGTGACATGTGGCTGGTGTTGACAAGATGTTATAGAGTGGTTAAAATGATGACATTGGTAGCAGCACATTGGGTTTGGAATGTATGGCAATTTGGAAAGTTTACTGCTCAAGCACACACCCCACCCTGAGACTGGCCTACAGCAGGAGGAACGAGAGAATCCGACCTGTCAACACGGGGCTGGGAATTATGAGTCACCCAGTTACCTGTTATGCACAGATGCATGGGCCAGCCTTTAGGAGCACACAGGGAGCAAGAAGAGAAAAAGAGGACCCTCGAACGCAGAAGCGGAGGAACAAGAGAAGGGGAACAGAGAAAGGAAAATGGAGCGGAAGACAAAGGTGAGATGTTTGTACATCAGTGACAGAATGCTGGACATTCCCAAGAATACCCCAGACATGTTCCCCAAGGGGAAAAAGAACAGCAAGATGATTGACATACAACACAAAAGGGAAAAGGTACTGCAAAGCCTGGGGCCCCATGGTAGCCAAGAATGAACCCACCAAGGAATGGCGTGCCCCCGGAGGGGTGGGGGGGCAGTGTTACCAAGCTACCAAGTGGTGGCATGAGAAACACACACACACACACACACACACACACACACACACACACACACACACACACACACACACACACACACGCTTAACTTATACAAACATTTGGAGCCACTCCACTTACATTACATTGCTAATAAAATTGGTTTGCTATATTTTTAGGTGGGGCTCATGTGTCTTGCCCCATGGCCACCCCTCACTCTCCGCAGTCCTGGTTACAATGGCTGAGCAGTTTCTCAAAACCGCACACTTCTGTTGTCAACACTAAATAATACTGAAGGTCACGTAATGAGCAATGTCCACTGGACAGTGGACAACTGGAACCAGGGGACTAGGAGTGAAGTGACAAATCATTCTATATTCCATGGCAATGTGACTGAAGGATTTGGGTTAGCTGAATGCTGGCTGAACTTTACCTGCCATCATCTTTAGTACCAACAATCATGTGAAGAGGAGGCAGTGTTACAGTATGCAATTCCTCATTGTTAACTTCTTGTCCTCTTATTGCACTTTAAAAAATGCTAAATTCAGAAGGACAATTATGTATTTGACGGTAGTGTACTGTCTACAGCAAAGGAAGTGTTCAGACACAAAGACTGACAATTAGCTCAACAATGCCGCCTGTCACTGAGCAGCATTGTGAGGTGAAGGTTTATGGACAATGACATTCCTGAAGTGAACTTGGGTGCCAATGTTCCAACCTGAAAGCAACGGATCATCTTCGGGACGAGTCATAATGGTGACATCATTCCAAACCTGATGTCCAACATCTCTACCTTCTTTGGGTTTAGCTCTCGAGGAAGAATGGGCTGCCATTCCTTCACAGAGGTTCAGACGTCTCAATGAAAGTACAAACAGAAGAGTTCAAGCCACCGTAAAGGAGAAGGGTGGACACACTCCATCTTAATGTCCACTAATAGTTGTCCTGATACATTTGATTCACAAGCCTCCCACTGTGGGCTCTCACTACTACTCACCCACTGAGTGCCTGGCACCTCCAGCTCTCGCTTCTTTACTGGGTACGGCATCTTCCTCGAGTTGCCGCCGTCTTCCAGCAGCTGCAACTGTACACACAAAGAGGAAAGCATCTCTTAATAACTTTATTTACTGCTTTAGTGATGTGCTCCTTCTACAATTCCACATTATGGCTGCAATGACTGGAACATATGTTAATTTCAACACACACTGTTGACATACTGAGCCTCTAATCAATCTCAGAAGACATTACAAAGAAACAGAAAGCCACATTCATGGTCTGTGTAAAAAGGAAACTTTTAGACAGTGTCAATTAGCACACAACTTTCATGGAATATGCTTGTACATACCACTTCAAAGGAGTGATGCCTTCTTAATGAATGACATTTTAAAAAATGTCATTAATACAGTATGAAAATAATAACATAAAACAATCTGTCATATTGTTCATTAGATTTATTTTCATTTTTTATATGGTGAATTTTCGACATGGAACAATATGCACCTTCAGCACTGGAGAGTTTTAACAGCAGCTTTCAGTGAGAAACTATGTGCTTGGCTGTGGAAATAGGTACTCCGTGGGTCACCACATTGTCCTGCTGATGCATAGGCTTCCAAAGGGCAGTTATTTCAATAAATTATACATGCAGTGAGACACAGAAGAGGAATGTTGGAATTATAACAATTCTCTCTTTTATACTGAATGAATGAAAGTGGTCTTTTAGGGTGAGTGTGTGTGTGTGTGTGTGTGTGTGTGTGTGTGTGTTCTATGACTGTTAAAAAACAACAACAACAACAACAACAACAACAACAACAACAACAACTACTACTACTACTACTACTACTACTACTACTACTACTACTACTACTACAATACCAATAATGTCTGCAGGAAGGATGAGTTGGAGAATCTTTGTTATCCTTCCAAACTCTGTGTCAGACATTTAAAAATTCTATAAAGGGCTGCCATGCTCCAATGTATTTACATCACAGATGAAAATGGTAAAATAAGTCCAAGCAATAACCACACGTGTAAATTACTAATAAAGTACTTTTATCAACTCTTGAACTGTAAACAACTAAATTGTTCCATCATCTTTCGGGCGTGCACTTGGGACAGCGACAATTCTTCTTGTAATATTTAAGCTAGAAACCTCCCAGCAGTCTTCAAGGTGAGTCGGAGACTGAGTTCATAGCATTTGCGCATGCCTATTTATATGGAGAGTCATGTGATACAAAGCTGCTGAGGATTAAAAGAGCATGCGTCAAAGATATCAAAGTCGCCACTACTGCACTAGTCATAGTTAAGATTTATATAGCAAAGATAAACATATAAGCACAGAGTGCCAACAAAATAGGGCTGCTGCGAATCCACCTTGCTTGTAAATAAATAATTTTTAAAAGAGGTAACATCTGTCAGAAGTGAAGCTGCAGAAATTCTTTCTGAACAAAGGTGTGAAATAAGTGGTTTCCAAGCATTGTCAAGATGAAATCCTTCGTCATGGTTTAGCAGGTTGTCGGCTGTTTAACTTCTTAACAACGGAGTCCCAGAAAGATGAAGCAGTAGTTAAAATCTTAACATCTATATAATCCATGGCATGGCCAGTAGAAATGCAATGTTCAGCAACTGCTGATTTGTTGGACTGAAGAAGACGTGTGTACCGCTAGTGTTCGACGCATCGTTCCTGTACAGTGCATGTGGTAGCCCTATGTAACATTTTCCACACTCACAAGGGATTTCATAAACTCCCGCCTTTTGCAAGAGCAGATCATCCATAACAGATCCCAACAAGGCTGCAGTCTTAGCGGGTGGGCGGAATATCACATCCACTTTATGTTTCTTCAAGATTCTAGCAATTTTAGAAGAAATATCACCCATGTATGGGAGAAAGGCTGTAGATTTCACTTCACTTTCCACTTCCTCATTATTTTCCTGTGATTTTTCTGCAGTTTTTATTTGCAGGGCTTTCTTAATCTGCTGTTGCGAATAGCAATTTCTCTGAAATATCGCAAGAAGAATTGTTGAGCTGAGGTCATCCAAGAATCTTCACAATTTTAAACCCATATCTGAACCAAAACAAATTTAAATAGTTGTTTCTCAGGGCAGCATTCTGGGCCCATTGTTATTTCTAGTTTATATCAATGACATACAGGCTCCAGACAGCTCAGCAAAAATTCTACTATTTGCAGATGACACGAGTATCATAATTAGAGATAAAAAGGAATTACTGTGTACTAGAGCAGAAAAAATGTTCTCATACATACAGTCATGGTTTTATTGAAAAAAGGGCTACCATGCTACAATGTATCAGAGACGAAAATGGAAAAATAGGCCTAAGCAATAACTATACATGTAAATTACTAAGAAAGTACTTTGATCCACTCTTGAACTGTAGATAACTGAATTGTAAGCTAGAATTTCCAGATATTTGATGAAAACATGGAAGCAGATCTACCACCTACAGCAAACAAACAAACAAACAAACAAACAAAAACCCTGAAAAACAACAAAGCCAGTGGAGAAGAAATAAAATCATCTCAACCATAACTGGTGTCAAGCAGAAATGACAACTAACCTTCAGATTATGTCTGAAGAAATATGGGAAACTGAAAAGATTCCAGAAGACTGGGAAGTGGCTCCTATCCATCTTGTGCACAAAAAAGTCATAGGCATTATCTAAATAATTGCACAGGTATATATCTGTTGCCAGTGGGCTGTATTATATTTTTAACAATATTACTAAACAAGGTAGAAGTAACACTTGACAGCCATTTGGGAGAATATCAGAGTGGATTTAGAAAGATCGAAACTGGCGCAGAACAGAATTTCAACTTTTAGTCCATACAAATTTTAAGACATAGTTTTAACATTTACAGGTTTTAGAAAAGCATTTGATTGACAGGTAAACAGTGGGTAAAGTGACTCGAGAACTTGGCATTACACTAAACTAGCAAACCTTATTCGTGAGACACCCACACACTGAAGCATAAGTAAAGTTTTGGTAAGATAATTGAAACAAAAGGCAAAGAACATAAGCTGTCACAATGAGACTGGAGACTTCAGGAAAAAGAGATACTGAAATTCAGTGTCTAGTATTTGCAAATGATTATGCCATTCTTTATAAAAATATAACAAATTCAGAAATACAAATCAACCTCTTAGATGGAATACGTAACAAAGCAGCTTTAAAAGTTTCTGTAGAAAAATTTTTTAGGACAAAGTTAAAATAATGACCCAGAAATCTTAGTAACAGATAATGAACAGATAAAGAGGGTTTATAAATTTAAATATTTGGGTAGAAAGATTCAAGGCAATGGCTTCAAAAATATTTGCTGTAATCAAAATAGAATGTAAAATGGAGAAAGCATATGATATAAACATGAACATTTACAACAAGATGTGTGTGTCTAAAAATTTGAAAATACAGCACTACAGCACAGTAGTAAAACCAGAATGTCTCTATGCAAGTGAATGTTTAATGTTGAATTATGAGTTATACAAACTTCAAGTCCTAGAATTAAGAATCATTTGAAAAATACTCAGGCTGCTAGGAAATCCATGAGTATGAATATTAAGAAGTAATGAAGTATATTACAGCATAGGAAAAACAATTGAAATGCTGCAGAAGAGCTGACTATTATTTTTTGGACATTTATACAGAGTGAACAGCAACAGGTTAACCAAACACATTGTTAAGCATCTTTGGGACAAGATGTCAACAACAGGACAGATTCAAGTAGTTAGGAAAGATTTGGAAAGAAATACAAGAAAAAGACCCAGCAGAATGATAGGATTTCAAGAAGAAAGTGTTGCAAATGGAAGCATTCCAAGGCAGGAAGAAGAAGAGGAAGACAGGGTCAGAATGGTCTGAGGAAGAAAAAAGGATAGATAGTGAAGACGAAGGAAACCTGGAAGAAGAACAAAGGAGGAAGCATTGAAATTAGTATGTGGTCATTAGATACACCAAACAGAAAAACAAAAAGAAGAAGAATGTCTGTGATGTCATTAATATAAAACATCAATATCAAGGGCCCCACACACTTCCTTGGAGCACATCTACAGTTACATCTACAATGTTCCATACAGTTCTATGCAGTGTCCTATGTACCGATATATCTTCAGCCTTGTCACGAAGCTCATTTCATTTGTACATATTTTTTATTTAAACCACCCACCATCAATGCATTATGATGTTGGTACATCATTAGAACATTAAATGTTGGGAGCAAAAACAGAGAGACGTCTTAAGTGAACACTGTGCACTGTGTTATTGTTACTTATGCAGCCGATACCAATAATGTAAGAGTGAGCACACAATGTATGCTTTAAGTCAGCCTTTCCCATCATTGTGTTTTGTGTTGTTGGGGGCATTACATGTGATCTAAGACAAGTTCATATGCCTAGGGATCAAAGGATACAGTTGTCTTTTCCACCATTTTTACGAAGTACATTACCTTGTTCTCACTTAATGTGGACACATTCTTTTAGGTAAATTGTCATTCTATGAATATTATGTTGACACAAAGCACTGCTACATTTTAATTTAAAATGGCTAAGTCGGCAAAATGAGAACAGTGGAGTTTATGAATATGTGGTTTCAATGGTAACGTTTTCACCATGTATGGGGATAATGCCATGGGACAGAGCATGGCAAGGAAAGATTTTCTAATTTAAAGGATGATTGTTTTGACATTATTGACCCTCCATTTTCAGAATGACCTTCAGCATTTGATGAAGATCATCTGGATGCATTAATCCACGATGATGCACATCATTGCACTCAAGAACCAGAAAATGTGATGAAGTATGACCATTCCGTCACTGTGCAGCATTTGAATACAAAGGAGAAGGTTCAACAATAAATCATACGGGTACCACATGCCAAACCATATAAATCAGTGGTTGGCCGTATGTACATTACCCTCTTGCTTGTTCTTGACTAGTGGGTGAATACCACTGACCATTTCTAACCTGTATTGTTACTGATGACCAGAATTTTTTTTTATGCTAATGTAAGAGAAAGAACGGAAAGGAATGCTTTAGTCCAAACAGAGCAGCAGTGCCACATAGACATTTGAGCATCCACACAAGATAATGTTATGGATATTGTGCAGAGGTCCGGTGTTAGAATATTGCTGCAGGGTGTGGGAGCTTTACCAGGTGGGATTGATGGAGGACATCGAAAGGGTGCAAAAAAGGGCAGCTCGTTTTGTATTATCACGTAATAGGGGAGAGAGTACAGCAGATATGATATGCGAGTTGTGATGGAAGTCATTAAAACAAAGACGTTTTTCATTGCGGCGAGATCTATTTATGAATTTTCAATCACCAACTTTCTCTTCTGAAAGCAAAAATATTTTGTTGAGACCAATCTACATGGGTAGGAACGATCATCAAAATAAAATAAGAGAAATCAGAGCTCCAATAGAAAGGTTTAGGTGTTCGTTTTTGCCATGCGCTGTTCAGGAGTGGAATGGTAGAGAGGTAGTATGATTGTGGTTGGATGAACCCTTTGCCAAGCACTTAAATGTGAATTGCAGAGTAATCATGTAGATGTAGATGTAGGTGACCATGTGGTGTACTACGAGTTGCTTGCATGAGGTGTAACTTTCCTGTTGGTATTTATTGTCAACAACAGACATCTTGCAGATATAGTTCCAGAAAAACATCCAGGAAGACTGTATGAAGTGGTGCTATTCCACAGTAACAGTCACCAGCATTCTGCTAGACTGGCAACAAACACTATAGAACAACTGGGTTGAGAAGACATTTTGCACCCACCCTTTTCATCTGATCTTGCACCCTCAGATTTCATCTTCTCTGCTCTCTGTTCAATGATCTTGACATACTTCCTTTAGGGTCAAAATACACTTTGAACATGGCTCTTTGCTACAAAACCACATGATTTCTACAGTTGTGGATCCAGAAAGTTATCCCAACAGACTGAAGTGAACAGCGAAACAAATTATATTATTTCCGATGATTTAAGTCTCCAGTATGTATAGTCTGAGTTTTTTAACTTGTAGGAAACACTACAGTGTTATGCATCAGCCTAAGACGTTCGATTGACCATGAAAGGGTTAATCTGGAAATAAGCAGTAAAAGCCTAAGCCTGGAATAACATTGTTGGGTTCTGTCCCTCTGCCAATCAGATAAATTGTCATAAACCTGCAGGCCAACTGCGTGAGGAGTTGTGGTGAACAGATTTAATGCAAATGTCATAGAGGTGATGGGGTGGCAGAGGGTGTAACATAGGAGGTACAGGAACAGCTACAGGTACAGGTACAGGTACAGGTACAGGTACAGGTACAGAGCTAGGCATGGGAAAGGGCAGTGTAGGGGTGGCTAGTACTGAGGGAAGAATTGTGAAACTTAAGTTAACGGGAACTCCAAAATTTTCAGATTAGTGAAGCTGGTATGGGAGTAGAGGGGGCGAGAGGAGTATGAGATGGGTCTCGAGAATGCAGTACACAAGTTGTGAAGCCACCAACAAGTCAGCCACCTTGTACTCAGTAGCATGTTGTCACCGGGTAGTCAATAACACTCTTGGCAGGCGGGGCATTGAGAGTAACGGTTGCACCCAGATGGGTCAGGCTATTTCACACATCAGTCAGGTGGTAAAATTCATTACTACTTATCGTAGTGTGCCTATTTGTAATGTTTGCTTAACATTACAATGACAAATTTCTAATGTCAATTTGGTACTTAAAAATTTGTCTTTTTTCTCTTTGACCACATTTCCCTCACAATCTACCACAGTACACATTTTCAATGCAACTGCACATTTGTAACCAATCTTACGTAGTTACAATAACACCACCAATTTTCAGTATGAATTATGTATGACATAATTAACATCCAGTGTTAAGTTATAGTATAGAGTTTTTAAAAACTGTTTCACAAAAATTATTTAGCACACCACCAATGGAATATTAATGTCAAAGAAAAACATGAAAAATAAAGTACCACATAATAAAATATTAAAGTCGTAACTTTAATGTGTAATTAAGCTACTGAAGAAAGCAAATATCTCACCTGCCAACAGCTCCTCCATCCTCAACTTCTGCGGCATCTGCAAAAATATTAAGAAGCTGAATAACTTTACATCAACAGAATTTGAGTGTAAATCAAACATCTTGATATGTAGCAGTGGTTGTCTTCTCACTGCACATGCTCATTTTAATGTCAAGAAGTTGCTAAATTAAGATAGTGATGGCGATTAGGAATCAGGTGCTGTGGCAAGTACATACATGTGGAATTTTATAAAAGTGAGATTGATGAAAACTGCATAATGATCCAAGTGAAGAACCACAACATATTTTAATTTTAATTGTCTGAATTCATTACAGCTGCCATATACAGCCACTGTCACAGAGAAGGACAAAGGTGCCCACAAAAAGCAAGGCAACATTGGTGTTTGGAGGCTGGTGTAAGGACACTGCCAGTGACCGAAATAATGGTACAGCTTAGTTTGCTGGAATGAACACCCCTCATGAAAGGGGAAAGGAATAACAGACCATTATAAAATTACAGACTGTCACAGTTAGGAGATAGAGAAATTATGTCATGTACAATTCTGATAGTGTCTCCATTGGATTTCAAGTTACTGAGAACCAGCAGATCCCAAAGTGTTGAGCCACAGCAGTTCACGTAGCACACGTCGCAAATGACATGCCATGTAGTGTAGCAGAGTTGTGGCAGCTTACAACTATGTGACTCACTTTCTTTTGTGTTGGTAGTGTGATGTTGATAGGAAGCCATAAAGGCCACATGAATACCGAGAATCCTGATCGAAACACTTTAAACTATCTGCAAGTACTGTAATGACTGCATACCTACAAAACTGGAGGACACTGGCCTCAACAATACATTATGATTTTATGAGCTTTGTCTATTTAGGGGTGTACTAACCTGTTCCAGAGTGTTGTTGTGTTAGAGTAATTCTCCATCAAAGTTCATATTTTGGATTCCAACATGCTAATAGCTGCCCCAGTGGTAAGGAGGTTTAATGTGTCGAGGGTATGCCCACAGATATTTAACATGTGTGGCCAGCACATAAGTTTTCATTTCAATTGAGTCACACTACCCTGTTAGGGAGCTTCTTACAGATGCAAGCAGTTTGTTCAAGGTACATTGTTGGTTAGGGTTTGGATAGTTATTTTCTATGTATTTTGTGTTTATTAGCACATGCTAATTTAGCCCCCAAACTACACTGAATAGCTCTTGTTGTTCACACTGCTACAGCAGACTGCAATGTGATTGAAATATAGCACTGTAGGCATCCAAATCGCTATTGATGGCATTCTCCTGTAAAAATGCATCAGTGGCAATAGGCATCAGTGTATCAGCCTCACTGATTTGTACCTGTACACACAGAACAAGTGAGACTTGTGTGTTTCATAGTGAATGACTAGTGGAAGCCACTTCATACTGTGGACAGTGTTAAGGTGATATGCAGAAAAGTATATCTAATTTACAAAGAAGATAGTGTAGGTGTCTTGAAGTGTACTATGTGAAATTGGTAGCAATGATATATGGCATCATAAATCACAAATACTGTAACAGCCTAGCACATGTTCATAGTAACACTGCAGAGAGCAACAATGACAGCATGAAGAACCAGCATGAAGGTGTGAGAGTTTAAACAATTGGAAAATTTTATATCCAGCAACTAAAGGAACTATATGCCAATTTGGATACACAGCTTAACCAACAAAACTATCATCAACAAGTGTGGTACTCAGTACTGATGACTTAACATCAGGCATTCCTGTCAGGGACTGCTGTTACAACTTTTACAAGAAACTAATGTAACATTTACACAAAATCCAACTGCAGTGTAAATTTGGATTCCTTGACATGCATAAGGCAAGTCCTACATCACTTGGAGGGGAAAGGAAATTTCAAAACTGAAGTCTTTAAAGTAATCTTTAAGAGCACAGTTTGACAGAACTACAGGCAATGCATCATTATCCCATTTTGGTATATTCGAACATTTAATTGGAAAGCTGTTAGAGCAGTTGCTGTGGACAATTTTGAAGCAACTTTGTATTTTGGCCATGCATATCTCTGTGGTCATGGCTAACAGGGATGGAAGCTGATATTATGTCAGCAGCAACACAATGTGACTAATGTGAACACATTCAATAAAGAGGAAACTGCAAACAAGAATTTTTTGTCGAGTAGTGACTTGAGTAAGAGCACAATTGGACTGGGGCAGCCCAACAACTAGGGTCCCAATGGCAGTCAAAACAAAGGAAATACAAGAAATTAAAATGGAAACAAAAAGTGGAAAAATAGGTAAAAACATCTGACTAAACACGGCCACAAATGTCCATAGCTCATTGAGGGGCTACAGCAGTGGTCTGGAATTAGTCCTCTGAAAGTGAACTAAATGGATTTTGGTCCACTCAGCTTGTGTCAGTTGCTAACAGGATGCGGCTTAACTTCCAGCACTGCAGTACCTCATGAGAAACAAGTACTTTTATTCACTCTGTGAAGGCAGTACAGAATTCTCTGACCAGTCATTTGCACAGAAGTTGCTGGTGGTGACTGCACTGAAGTCATTCCATGTGGTACTGTGTTAGAATCATTACTGTATGCCTCCTACCAGATTTAAACACATGATAATGAATTTAATAATGGTTACCGAGAGCCAAGGATGCTTGCACAAGGTAGACCAGAGTGGAGAACTGCATCAAACCCCATTCGGACTGACAACAACAACAACAACAACAACAACAACAAGAACAACTGCAGTCCATAAACTGAGTGACTATGAGCCTAACACCAAGTGGTGCCTACTTTACAAACTGATTTTCTGCTACATCAGTTCCATACTGACTTCCCTCCTACCTCCCTCCCACCCACCCTACCTCCCTCCTTTCGCACTGCAGTTCTGCAAGTATGAAATGTCTGAGATGAGTGGCAGTATAGTTACTTCCCACTAACCAAATCTATCACTCTTACTGAAGGGTGCAGTGATGTAAGACAGATTGTGATTTAGTAAGCAAATTGAGTGCACGGTCTTGCTATTGTTAGGTAGCACTGATTGGGACAAATGACAGACAGTCGAGATCAGATGGCCTCTAACAAAGCTGTGTTTAGTCAGGCTGTGGAGGATGCATGGGGAAATTACATGATGCAGTGTCCACAGTTGCATTTTTCCTCCATTACATGAAGGAAGAACAATCTGTGGACAAAGTTCATTGCTGTAGCCCAAGATTGAGACAAGAAATAAACACGTTTTGTCCAACAGAAATTAAATGTCATATTGTTTCTTATTCTACATACAGCATGAGGAAACACATGTACTCCATCAAATAAATGCAGCATACAGACCAATTTCTATATATAAACACCATTTAGAAACTACAAATTATCCTACTGCCCTGTTTCCTTATTTGATCATGAGAGACTTTAGAGAGAGAGAGAGAGAGAGAGAGATAGAGAGAGAGAGAGATAGAGAGAGAGAGAGATAGAGAGAGAGAGAGATAGAGAGAGAGAGAGATAGAGAGAGAGAGAGATAGAGAGAGAGAGAGATAGAGAGAGAGAGAGATAGAGAGAGAGAGAGAGAGAGAGAGAGAGAGAGAGAGAGATAGAGAGAGAGAGAGAGAGAGAGAGAGAGAGAGAGAGAGAAGATGTATTTTGCACATTTTTGGCCCAGTCTGATGGGTGGCAATAGAGTGGGAGAGAGATGAATTTGACATAACCTAAAATAGCCCTAAAAAGGGGCACTCTTGGTTTATTCATTTCATGTATGTAGGCAGAGAGCATGTAAAGAGAATGTAATACTCAAAATATTAAATTAAAATAAATTTATTTCAGGTACAAGGATAATGCCAACTAGAACTAGCTCAAATTTCCTTCTCTCATCTTTGATATTTTTCCGTCACCAAGAGATTTTGTGCTGGCTCTCACTGGCAGAACACTGCACAGCAGAACAAGGAAAGAAAGTAAAATGTTCTCAGTCCATAACATTTTATCCAGAATGCCCCATTATTTCTGACTTCAGTCATTCACCCTGGCAATGAATCTGTGAGGCATTGGACCCATTTGTCAGAAGAGGCAACCCCACCGAGGCTTCAAAAAAAGCAGTCCAAAAGAGCATCAGCCATAAATGGTGTGTTTCACAGCCAGTTCTCTGTGTGTTCCTGCTACTTACACACACATAATTTCCATTGTGTTCATGTGAGCAGTCTCTCACAGCAAGTCCATTACATTAATGTCTATCTTGGACGGCTGCAGTTGAATGAGCATACCTATACACAAGTGAATATTCTTCCTGTAGCATGAGATCCCCTCCACAATATAGCATTCACACTAAATGCAGCACCACTTTCTTCAAAATGTGGGCATACGGCCCTCTACTGAGGAAGCATTCATGCTCCTCTTGGGGGAAACCAACGCCCCCTACGGGGGAAACCAACGCCCCCAGGAAACTGACAATCGGCTAGTACTACCTGTTGTCACCACTTATTTGCCATTATGTCTGGACCCTCGCGGCTGCTAAAGTACTGTTTGGTCTTGGTAAGACAACTTATCTGTGAAAAGTACGTTTTTACACATTGCATTCAGATGGAGCTCTGTGGCTGCCGGCCAGTGTAACACATTTCCTCACTGAGTTCCTGTTTTATAGTGGATCATTGTGCGTGCAGTACAGCTTTCCTTGGCCCTCAACTAACTGCATCATTGGAACTGGGAAGTTGGTCACTCACTACAACTGCTTTGTATCTAGGGGAGGGATTAGTTGGCTCTTACAGGCAAGCTATGTGTTATCCTGCTGTGTGCTCATATCTTGAGCCAGGCATTCTGCTGATAGTGCCTCCTTCAACAAAATTCTTTAAAATTCTGTTTACAGTAGGGGTAGACTTCTGACATTCCAAAGATTCATCAATCACACAGGTTGATATTTTATCCAAAGTTCCCAATACTCAGGCAACTTCCACTCCCATAGTCACCCTTGGGGTGAATTTGTATAGCTTTAAAAATGCACGTTACTACCCCTTAATATTTGGCAGGTCAACACAGGATACATAGAAATTCACGACTCTGCCAGATATGTGACAAGAATGGATGGAAAGCCAAATCATCTGCATACTGCAGACGTTTGCTGAACCCTGCACAGCTTACACTGAGGACGGGCCACATATTTGAACAAAATGTCCTTAAACATTTTTGCCATTTATCAGCATGACAAGAGAGGAATCAGCATTTGACTAATATGCCATTTCTGATGACTAACACCTCTGACAATACCTCAGTTACAGTCATCCACTCACAAGCAGCACCACAGGAACATCACAGTCAAGCAAACATTAATGGTTTGAGTTGAAGCCAGGGCATGGGTAACAACAACCAAAGGTGTATTCATTTATTTCTTATGTCTGTTACTTGTAATTAGGGTCTCAGTGATGTTCTAAGATCTTCCATGACATCTTCCACTGATCTGTGCTGGCTGGGCTGTTTTGAGGGAAGACACCAAACTGCGAGGTCATCGGTCTCATCAGTTTAGGGAAGGATGGGGAAGGAAGTCGGCCGTGCCCTTTCATAGGAACCATCTCGTCATTTGCCTGGAGCGATTTAGGGAAATTGCGCTGATCTGTGCCCACAACTATTGCTGCTATGATGGTCTAACACAAGACTGCAACTCACCTCGCCATCATCTTCCTTATCTTCCCCTTCTCCCCATTCCCTTTTTCGAGCACGATATGCAGTATACTAGGACTCCCATATAAGACAAACATTGTGTGATGAAAACCTGAATAGTATTGTAAACCCCGTGAAGAAATTTGATCTCTTTTGCTGTAGAAATGTTTGTGGAAGTGCACTTCACAATGTTGATATTGTGCTGGACTATACACAAGCACTGTAATGGAAAGTGAAGTTATAGTTTGGCACATGTGACAGATGAGATCTGATGGAATATGATCAAATGTTTTGTTGCAACACTTGGCTTACCTAGGCCTGCAACTGGAAGATACTGTAAATCATTAGTTTTACTGTTTCTATTCTTTGCCATGAGGTCTGGTTTGTGTTCAAATAGCTATATCAAACTTGGCACCCATTCTACATCTACATCAGTAAAGGCACATAAGTGAGTACTTAAGATGCCAGCATCCAAGTTCAAATGCATCTGGATGCTTTTAATTGTTGGCATTCTTCTTTCTGGTAGTTCATAATAGATCTAATAGATTATAGTTAATATTCTCTGACAAGTAGCTGACCCAGTAATGTTGATAACTAATTTGATAATGCTGCCTGCCCATTCATTAGAGCTTTAATGGCTGTATGTAGGTGCAAAAGTACATCATTATTTGTTCACACTTTGTCAAAGTACTCTGGGAAATTTTAACCACTGCTTTAAACATTTAAGGATGGTAAGTATTAAGTGTGGTTGTAGTAGTGTGTAATATTTCTTATCATGAACTGTTAAAGGTATCATGTTTCATTCTGTTTTTTAAGAAGAGCTCTTCAAATGTTCCTTTTGTTGTTGGTTATTTTCTCTATCATAAAACATTATAACTTTCATGACTTTAGCTACAGGTAGTTTAATAAATGTATCTGAAACAGAGTGAAGCCCATACACAACAAGAGCAGCTATTTCATTACTCAGACACACAATTCCATTATTTGCATAAATGTCAAAAAAATTTGTCTCTCTTTCTAGTGAACTTGCAAAAACAATTAAACAATGGAAATGTGTAGCTTTGAACACTGCACCTTCAGGTTACCGTGCAATGCATCTCTCATTTCACCATGGAGAATGGATTTGGGAAGAGCAGGTAATTTTGAGGCCTTAACCTTCATTCCAAAACATGCAGAGATATATTTTCAAGCTGCAAAATGAAGAATATGAGTGGCAGTGGAATACTAAAAACTTGTTGGTAAAACTGGTCTTCCATTCTTAGTTGCTTGAATGGTAGACAGTGAGCACTTAGAATCTGAATGCCAATAAATATACTAAGGCTAAGAGTGTGCTTATGTCAGTGATTTGAACCTTCCGAGAGTCAGGTCCATAACCTATGCAGTTAAGTAAGTGATCACTAGCATATGGGGCATACATGAATACTGAGTATCAGACACCTCACGTTTACCACACCAATGACACTCATCTCCCCAAGATCAATCCCTGGTCTGGTTTTTACAGCACTATTGCCAAATGGTCTGATCTTTCCAGGCTTTTGTCTAATAAGGCACAATTGTTTGTTTGCTGATGAGTGTACACTGACCCCTACCTCAGCACCTCAATGCCTCCAGCCATCACAATTCTTCAGAAATGAATTTAACAATACCATGGAAGGCAAAGAGGCATGACAAAAAAAAAAAAAAAAAAAATAAAATAAAAAAAAATAAAAAATAAAAAACTGTAAGAAAGTGAGCTTTCAGTGAACAAGGCCTCTGTTATATATAGATAACATACACTCACATACTCACGCAAATGCAACTGTCACACACGTGATCACACTCTCTGGCAGCTGAAGCCAGGCTGCAAGCAGTTGCACATGATGAGACAGGCAATCACGTGGGGGTAAGGAGGAGGCTGGGACAGGGTGTGGGAGGGTAACAGGGTAGGGGTGGGCAACAGTAGACTGCTGGAGATGACCTGCAGGAGACAGGACATAATAAGGTTAAAGGCAATAGCAAAGAGGGTCACACTCAAAACAGTACGCTGAGGCACACCAACTTCCTGGTAAAGGTGTCTGACAAGGCAGTACCAACATTCCTTGAAAAATCAATACTTTAAAAATACCTGAAGGACATGGGGCATGTGGCCTCAGAAGTGCCACATGTAGAGAGATCAAGAATACCCATCCTTCAGAAGGTGTTTCAGGCATTCTGCAAATTTAAAAACACTGGCAGTGTCTGATATATCCACAGAAAACCATTTGCGACACACGTTGACAAAGTGATGAGATGGTCAGCTGCAGGACGGCCTGATCAAAATCCGCACAGTACAGTGGTCAGTGAATTGCCACACTCTAGTCACTATACCAGCCAGGCATGAATTACATGTTTCATCAGTTTGCAAACACAGCTTGTGGGAGAAATGGGGCAGTAACTAGAAGGATGGTATTTTTCCTTACTGGGCTTGGGTATGGGTATGGGAATGAGTGTCTTTATGCTGGCATCTGGCAAACGGCGCCCTCTGCCCAGATGCAGTTGTACATAAGAAAGATCAAGTGCTTGCCCACAAAAGAAAGGTTTAGCAACATCTGAATGCAAACATCGTCCAGCACTGTGTTGGAGGATCGATAGGAAGTGAGAGCAAGTTCTCGCCCCCTCATACTAAAGGCAGATTGTAGCACTCGCTAATCTGCCAAAATAAGGGTACTACCCAAGCCTCCTCCACTTGTTTCTGGTGGAGGAAGGCAGAATGATAGTGGGTGGAGCTTGAAATCTCCGCAGAATAGCAGCCCAATGGATCTTGGTCCTGCAGGGCCCATACAACAGATGAGGTAGTGGAACTGTTAGAAGAACTAGTTAAGGAAATCTAGCTAGATTTTTGCTATCCTGAAGGGTGCAACGACACTGTGCATGCAACTGTTCATAATGAATGCAGTTTGCCATCATAGAATGATGGTTAAAAACATGGAGAACACATCTCTGCATGTGAGTTGAGTCACAACACAGCTCAGTCAATCAAGGCACTGGGACATGGCACAGTAAAGATGAAGGGCGAGAATGGAATATTGTGTGGTGGTAATGATGGCATTTGTAAGATATTCTACCTGGCCATCACAACTGGAGAAATTATGTTACTCAAAGGGTGCCAGGGAACAGTAAATCTCGAGTCATCCCTAGAAAGTTGCCATTTGGGTGTGCATATATGTGGGGTAGGAGTCAGAAAATGGATAGCAAATGGTAAATGGTTGCTCGAGTACGTACTAGAGACAGTGATGAGATGATGGGCAAATTGGGCAGTGCAGGAGATTTCCAGATATGGGTAGGAGTGCATGTAGTATAAAAGGAAGAGGGGTACTCCCACGATAAGGCAAATGAGGTTAAGGTGACTGAGAAGTTCAGCCTAGAGGGCACCTCTCTGTCAGGTTCTGGGAGATTACCAAAGGGAATGGTGTGCATTACAGTCAATGAGCAGCAGAAAGGGGTGAGGGAGTTGGCCAGTAAGCTGGATGAAGAGTGTCCATGGCACCGAATGACTGAGGGATGTAAACAGAACATATGGAAAAGTTCAGGAGAGGAAGTAAAACGCGGACAGGAATAGCTTCAAGCTGGGTAGTTAGGGAGAAAGGTTGACTTTGAACGTCCTTCCAAATGAGCAGCATGACTCCCCTCTCTCCTCCTACGATATGGAATGCCATCTTTGGAGAGAGGGAGTCAAAGCAGACTGGGAAGAAATACAAAAGCTCAAATCAGTCTGGAGGATGCAATTTTGTTTCCTGCAGGCAGAGAACTAGCAGAGGCTGCGATTCCAAGAGCAGCCGCAAGTCATCTTTTTGGATTGAAGGCCACTAATATTCCATTGGAATAATGTCATGATTAGGAAAGAGGAGGAGGAAAGAGATGGAGAGGTGGCACCTCAGCGGCCATTCCTGTGTTACATTCTTGACTGCATTTACATAAACTTATGGCTCCTCTTTTTTGGTTTCTTAAACATTTTATGTTATCTGACACATTCCTGACCTTTAAGATTTGTGCCACATATTGGTCCTAAACAACAAGATGTATGAAAAAGAGACAACTTACTGGATAAAGGACTGTTTGCCATGGCCATGGGAGCTGGCAAGTAAGTCAATGCAAGATCTGAAAGATCACAAGAATGATCATTCGATTCTGTATAATATACCAGAGACCTATATTAATGTTACTGAAAGCAAATCCCTAATGACAAAAGTAACTAAACAGTTACTTTGAAATCACACTGCACAATTTGTGATGCACGTGCTTAAGTACACTAAGGTAGTTTTATTGAATTACTAATCAACACGTGTCAAACATAACAAACACTATGACAAGTATACCTCTCAAAGTAGTTTACTTGGTAGTTATTTCACAAGCAGGAAAGTATTTTCAGAAGAGTTTAGGAAGTTTGACAGGCCATGAATGTATGAAGGAGAATGAGTCTGATATCATTCTAGAAAGGTACTTTGAAATGTGTTTGCAATTGCGAGTACCTGTCATTTGTGTTTGTGATATTTGCTCAAAAATGGAGAAATCTCAGCTCCCAACTGCAATCAGTAAGCATTTTAGACAACAGTAAGTGGTAAGTGTCGATTTTAAGGAATATTTATTGTCATGTTTAATGAGTATCAACTATCAACATCGCTTTGGTAAAGGTGTACATCCCACAATGTCTATAGTACAGATGAACAATGGTCACCACCACAAAGTGATTATTTTTTTTTTTTTAATTCAAATGATGGCTTTAAACTTTTATACCCTTCTCTGTTGTGCATAATGTGGTGTCACTGCCAGACACCACACTTGCTAGGTGGTAGCCTTTAAATCGGCCGCGGTCCGGTAGTATACGTCGGACCCGCACTCGCCCCAGCTGTACAACCGTCTTTGTAGTGGTGGTTCACTGACAAAATACGCTCTCATTTGCCGAGACGATAGTTTAGCATAGCCTTCAGCTACCTCATTTGCTGCGACCTAGCAAGGGGCCCATATCAGTTACTATTGATATTGTGAATCATGTACCATCAAGACAGATGTTCATCATTAATGGATTAAAGTTTAGTATTCCACCACCTAAGTCAGTTTTTCTAAATTCTAATTTCCTTGTCCTGTTCCAGACCTCACGTCAGCCTGCCTGAGTTAAAACGCATGCATTTTGGCCTCTTCTAGTAACACCTGCCAACCACAACACACAAAATCTAGTGGAGATTGATGCAGCATATCTGCAGGGTGGGATAACGATAATTAGTTTATCGTTCTTCACAGTTCATGATGAATTCAGTGTTTTATTCTATCATGATGATGATGATACCTGGTTAGGGGGCACTCAATGGCGTGGTTATCAGCATCCACACGAATCCCCAAATTTTACATGGTCCAGCCATGCCGCTTTCACAAATGATGATGGCAACACAAACAACCAGTCCATGGGTTTATTCCTTGCTGTCTCACTCTTGTTCAGCAATGTGCCTTCCCCCTAGAACTGTCAGCATCATGACAACTGCCATTACATCAGGAGAACGAAGATGAAGTCGAGCTGTCAGTAAGATTCTATACACTAACCAATGACACATGACTTGACATTAATAATTAAAGAGAGTTACTTGTTTTAAATTAAGAGCCAGTATATGAGTGGTCTTTGAGATATTTTTTGGTTCATTTAGCAGGTAATTTAGACTTGAGATAGCATTTCAGTTAACAGTGCTAAAGAAGTTGCAAAGTTTGTGATGTCAGGAAACAGACTGCCATGGGAGATGCAATGAGACTGAAATGGAGATGAATAGGATATTAATAAAGGAGTTTATTTGATTAAGCAAGTTGGTAGTGTGCAGAGTAGCTCAGAATAGGAGGAAGTATTTTAACGGTTCAAAGCCCAGAGCTGATGAAATATGTCCTCACCCTGGGAGGAGGACAGGAAGCAGTGTGGGGTTCATTACATGCCACAGAACCAAACTTTATATGCTACTGGTGAAAATCACACTTGCTCTGTCAGTCTCATACGTGCATCCACTACTTTCACTCACCTGAGCGATGGGACGTGTGCCTTCCTCCTCAGCAGGGCCTGATTGACAAAAAAAGAATTTGCGTGTTAATATAAAAAATACTTTATCTGCACAAGTAAAACAAACTAGTGATATACTAAGTGTGTTTCAACATGACCTGATAAAGAACAGAATCAATTATTTCTATCTTTTAGAAAAAGTACGGATCAGTGTATAATTGAGCATCTAATCTACTCAATTATAAACAACCATCAATATTACCGAGTTCCAGAAAGCCAGAAATTTATTCCGGTTGCACGCTTGCTATCTGAAGACTAGCATGGACAAATAAATGTTTATTGTCATCATTTCACATAATTATTGATCAAATTTTAAAATCTGCTTAATAAAACATACAATCTTATGTTACACAGTTAACACAGTGTCTCGTTTAACATTTAGGAACTGTGTGTAAGCTTGTTTATGCACCTTCACTAATTGCATTCATGTACCGACATTATATTCATCCAGTATTTGGCAATGAGAGCACTTAGTGTTTTGCAGAAAACTTCACCAATAATTTTAAATTATCATGAATTTCTCTCACAGATACCCCACAGAAAGTAATAGCAAAAATGTTTATCACTTACCACATTTTTGCTGTTTGTGCAGTAATAATGCCACATCAAACACATTCAATGAAACACTCCTTTCTTTACTTACAGATGGGTACAAGTAGTGAGGAGAATGAGTGGCAGGTGAGGCAGATTATTTCTCAGGTGGAATTTTTGTAGAGGTGAGACAGAAAGAAAATCTGATGCGTATGGGAACAGGATGGATTAGGAGACATAATAGGAATGAGGTGGAAGTGGGTTGTGTAGCATCTGGCTGGTGCTTTACAATCATGCCTTATGCCACACAACAGAGGTATGTCAGTTGCTGGCATCTTAACAGGCTTGAAACTGAAACTCACCCTCAGTGCAGCAGATCTTGTCAATGACAGCCACTGCACGGTTTCCACCCTGGAGCCATGCGACACTGGACAACTTAACAGTATTTCTCCGCTACATAGCCTTTGTAGGGGAATGTACAGTGGCTCACCAGCCAACCCAAGTTCCAGACTCGACATCAACTATCTACTTTGGAATGCATGACTATATTAATAAGAATGCAGCCAACAATATTGGCATTGCCAGTGCAACCTACAACAGTGTTTGTAAGTTGTTACAGACAGAGTGCTCAACTGGAAGCTTCAAGAATAGTTTTCATATTAGTGGCAATCTTTTCATGCATCAGGGCATTCTCTTCCTTGCCTTCATCAGAAAGTTGTTTTATTTGCTTCATGTTGGCATGTACCATCTGTGCCGCAATGAAACACTCTTCCTCTTGTCCAGTCAGGAATATCTCTCTTCTTGTGCTTTTATAATTAACTTTTTGTCTCTGGAAGATTTTTACCAGTGTCTTGTGATCCATTAGGTAGCCTTCATCTCTGTGTTCAAGTGCTTCTGCACAGTGTTTGAATGGCTCCGTGTTCAAATGCCTTGTGCCACTTCTTTCTTTCATCCTGGTATCTTTCTGCCTGCACCATTCCACATCATCATCCCTCCTTACTGATGTCTTGGCCCAATTTCTGTGTTTTTCTTCCAGGTGTGTGCCTCATGGATGACACTGCCATCTCCTCCATGGGGATGACAGTTCATACTTTTGGCTGCTGTTACAGTCAAAACTTTTCCTCTGAGCACAGCAACATTGGAATCTAGGACATCATCAGTGCAGCTTGCAGTGCTCAGCTTAGCTCATATTAGTGACAACCTTACAGCATATCAGGAGTATTTTTATGTTGCTTGCACTAGGAAGCTGTTTCACTTGCCCAACATTATCATGTGCCTTCTGTGTTGCAATGATGTTCTAATGTTCATGGCTACCTGAGCACATCTCTCTCCTTGTGCATGGATCATCCACATTAGGTGGGACATATGACCACGAGTGTGGGTGGCAGATGGGGCAAGGCAGCTCCCTGCTGGACTCCCTGTAGAGAGGTGAGGCAGAAAGATGAACAGATTGGTCTGGGATCAAACTGTAGTGAAAGTCTTGATGGGAAATATTTTATGAACAAAGGTACTGGCACCAGAGACAAATCTAGTGAACAGGAAGTGATACTGTATTATCAGCCATTCTCTCCAAAAGCATTGACACATTCATCCCACATGCTTCAGTTGTTTTCACTCTACTATACACTCCCAGCACCTTCATTTCAGAGGTGATCAGCTTTCATATGTTATAAAGTAGATCATAGAAACCTTATTTCTGCTGACTGTATTCTTCATAACCACCCTCCCCGTAATTCAAAAGACAGCTCCATAAATAATTGTAAACAATTAATTCCAAGAAACTATTGAGACATTCAAGACAAAATAAGGAAAAGAAAACAAATGTCTCCAGTACACTATCTCATGAGAAAGAAGAAAAACAGTACATCAAAAGAACAGTATCTGTACATTTGTGGTGGTAGATTTCCAACTACAGTCACGATTTTGATATGATTTTCATTAATAAAGACATGCATTAATTTTAGTTACAATACACAGACATCAGTTTTCTTCAAGAATGAGTTATCAGTGAAAATATATGTCAAATAGTATATACCTAGCAAATAATGTAACAAAGATAAATAATATCTACACTGTCTTTGCCATCCACAATTAAGCCAAAGATAGGAAGCTCCTTCTACAAAACATACTGTACTCACTTCTGTACCAACAAAGAAAAAAACACATTCTAGCATCACCTGTCAGCTTCTGGGTTTTAATTGTACATAAACTGAACAACAGATTACAGTACACAATGAAATGGGACATTCCTATGGTTGTGCAGATTCTGAAACAAACATTTTGGCAGGACCTTTATGTCTGATTGACCACAGAAAGGTTAAGGGAGCCCCTGAAAATGTTAGTATCAAATAACTTATGGTAGTGCTGAACGCATCAGCTATGACCATTTATAAACTAGATTCACACCCCAATATTTCCATTTAAGTTACTACCCTAATAGGTTGTACAAAAATGTTCAGTTTTGAAATACAAATCATCCTCAGTTTCTTCTACTCACATCATTCATTCATTGGAGTCCCACTGTTTGATTAAGCCTCTTCCCTGGCTTCTCCTGGTATTCTGGTCTCAAGCTACAGGCATTGCAGCTTGTAGTCCATGTAGCCTGATATCCACTCAATGCCTCTCACCAGACTGTCACCTCAATGTTCCCCCCACTCACCTCTCTAGGATAGGAGCATGTAATTGTCTTATCCTATCTGTCACTCACGCCATCACTACATTTATCACTCATCTCCACTACCTCCCCACTACGTCTCCTACTCCTGCCTGTTCCCTGTCCATTTTTCTGTTTCCTTTTCCCTCCCTGTAATTCTCAGCACACATATTTCCACAGCTATATAGGTAAACTTTGTATTTCTGTAAGTCAGTAAATACTCGCCCCAAATCAAAGTCCTCAATATTCAAAAACATAAATATAATAAAATATATTGTGATTTCTGGATTCTAATTCAATTGTGTATGGTGGACTGAGTAAGGGGTTGCAGGAATCACATACATAAGAACTATAAACCCGCTATCCAATCAAAACACCTGGGCACCCTTATGTAACGGGCAACTGAGCATTTTAATTCAATGAGAGGTGGAGCTACTATTATAGGAAGTGAAATGATAATTAAATGGACACCCTAGCTGCAAACAGGCGGTGATGTACTTCATTGGGGAAATGTTGAAAATGTGTGCCCCGACCGGGACTCGAACCCGGGATCTCCTGCTTACATGGCAGACGCTCCATCCATTTAATCATCATTTCATTTCTAGCAAAGCTGCATGGTTATCCATGGCAATTTTTCTTTCGGCAACAGATACTGCCGTCATATATATTACAGGAAGTGGCAGGTAATACCGTTTTGTAAGCAGAATTCTTCAGTCAGGTATCTGAGTACACTGAACATGGACTTTTCTTTGCATTACACCTGAATAATTAACACAGGGATGCATTTCAGCCCTTCCAAACTTGCCCAAGTCAGCTGTCAGCGATGTGACAGTTAAGTGAAAATCTGAAGGAACAACCAATGCTACATGAAGTCCAGGCACACACAGTATGCTGATGGACAAGTGCTTCTATCATTGAGGTAGGAAATAGTAAAAACCAGCTTGCAGTTAGCTGCTGCAGTCACTCTTTAATTTTGAAGTGCAGCTAGGAGCCCGCTAAGGAAATGGCTGTGTACAGGGAGTTAGAAAAACTGGTTACAGTGGCTGAGCAGCTTCTGGAAACAACATTTCTGTTCAACATAAAGTCACACTGACTGTAGCATAAAAACCCATGACTGCTGTTGAGTGGATGAGTGGAAACGAGATTTGGAGTGACAAACAGTGCTATACTCCGTGGGTATCTGACGGAAGAATTTGAATAGAGTGACTACTCAGTGAACATTATCCGCCATTAACTCTACTGCCAACAATGCAGTGCAGAGCAGGCAGTGTAACAATATGCAATTTCTCCTCTTTAACTTGTTCTCCCCTTATTGTACTTCAGGATATGATAAATGCAGAAGGGTAAGTACATATTTGACAGTATTGTGTACTATACACAGCAGAGGAACAGTTCACAGACAATGACCGATTTGATCAGCTCAACACTTGTACCTCTCATGGATCAGCATTGTTAGGCAAAGGCTTATAACCAGTGGTAATCCTGAAGAAGGCTTGCCTGCCGATGTTCCAACTTGAAAGCAATGGATCGTCTTAGGGATTAGTTAAAAATGGCATTTTCACTCCATACTCTGTGTCCAATATTTCTACCTTGTCTGGTATCAGCTATCAAGGAAGAATGGGCTGGCATCCACCCACAGAGATTTCGAAATGTCAAAGTGTCCCCAGAAGAGTTCAAGTCCTCAAAGGAGAAAACAAAATCTTAATGTCCACTAATAGGTGTCCAGATACATTTGATTCTCTAGTGTACAAAGCAGGAATGTAAGCCTGCCACAGTGGGCTCTTACTCTTACTCACCAGGTGACTTTGCTGCACCTGCAGTACTGGGTCCAGCCTCTGGTGACCGTAGCTGCTGCTGTTCTGCACTGCCTACTATTGTACACACAGAGAGTAAAACGTCTTTTAAGTACTTTATGTACTGCTTTAGTTAAGGCTGCAATTACGTGTAAATTTACTCTTACTCACCAGGTGACTTCACTGCACGGATGTCCTCAGCCCCAGTACTGGTTCCAGGCTCGGGTGTCCGAAGCCGCTGTGGTTCTGCACTGGATACTATTGTACACACAGAGAGGATAACATCTTTCAAGTACTTTATGTTCACTTTAGTGACATGCTCTTAAATTATGGCTGCAATTGAGGGTAAATTTGCGTATTTTATCATGGACAATGATGTACTGAGGCTATAACCAATCTCTGAAGCCATAGTTACAAAAAGAAATCCACATTCATGGCATATAGGAAAAAAAAATTAAAAAAACTTTGGACTGTGTTCACTGGGCGCCATGTTCACAGACTGTGCTTGTACGTACCACTCCAGAGGAGAGATGCACATATCAATGACTTCTTATCAATGAATGCCATTTTGAAAGAAGTTTTGTGTACACATTATGAAAAGAGCAATAGAAAACAACATGTCAAACATAAATGTACAGATATTGTTCATTAGTGTTATTTCTATTTTGTGTGTGGTGACTTACATCAGGGGACAATATGCGCCTTCAGCACTGTACAGCTATCGCAGCAGCTTTGGGTGCCAAACTACATGTGTTAAAATAAGTATTCTGTGGGGTCACCACACTGTCCTGTAAAGCAATAGGCTGCCGAAGGAGTTATTTCAACAACTGATGTATGTTGTGAGACACAGAAGAGGAACCTTCAAAATTATTGTGAGTGTCTCTTTTATACTGAATGAAGGTGATCTTTTAGTGTAGTTCACGAGTGTGATGATGAAGGGAATAAATAATTTGTTAAGTCAAAAGTGACATAGTAAGTTATTTATATACATGTGATGCGTCAAAGGCATCAATTTTGAATTTTAAAGTAATAATAACAGAGTTTGAGAAGAAGTATAGAAGATAAGGTACAGAATATAATACATCATTGTATTAAATAGTTACACCACATGACACCTGACTGCAGTGTTAGGGGACAAACGACATGAAAAGGAAGCTGTGTGGACAGAGGAGTGAGACAAGTGTCAGAGTCCTGCACAACTGAGTAAGCGAGCACAAAATGTGAGATCAGGAGACCACAGCCTAACTTGATAGGCTGACCACACCACCTGTCATAGACATGCACAGAAGTTGTGACTGAGCCTTATACAATGTACAGATATAGTTTAAGTCCTTTTGGTCACACATATTATAAACTTGCCAGTCAGTACTATAGGCAAAATGTCAAAGGTGGTGGTGTATGCATTTATCTAAATCCCAAGCTTAAATTTAAGTTAAGATATGAGGCTAAACCATTAATCATAGAAAAGAAAGTAATTGTTGCAGCAATTTGCAGATCACCATCTGGAGATACTGAAGTCTCTCTTAAGAATTTGGAAGAAATGCTCGACATTTTTCTCAAATGAGAACTCTGCCATAATTCTTTGTGGTGACTTTAATATTAATCTATTGGTCCAGAGTTCAGTAAAATACAAGTTTTTAGACATACTAAAAGCTTCAACTTGTTTCCCCACGTATCAGCTCCCACTAGAACAACAGATTCCAGTGAAAGCCTAATAAATAACATCTTCTCAAATGTGGTCACACATGAAGTTGCAGTTACAAATGTGAATATAGGATTATCAGATCATAATGCACTAACCTTTAATCTCACTGCAACTCCCAAGGAGGGGAAAATAAAAAGGAGTACAAACGATTTTTCTCTACTGAAAATTGTAATCAGTTCAAAAATAATGTTAAAAATGCAGTTTGGCCAGAGGTCTTGGCACAAACAAACACAAATGATGCTTACAATACATTTGCTTCCACTTTTATGGCATACTTTGAAATGTGCTTCCCAAAAAAGCTTTTGAGTTACAGATCATCTGGATCCAAAGGGACCTGGAGTACATCCGGAATTAAAACATCAAGTGAAACCATGATATTACTCAGTTTAAAGTTAAAAACATGTCATGATCAGCAGTTTGTTGAGTATGTGAGAACATACAAACAGACTTACCGCAAAGTAATATCAAAAGCAAAATTATTAAGTAATGATAGATTAATAAGGCAGGCTAGTATAAAAAATTTGGGTCAAACTAAAGAACAGGAAATCCATCTTAAAAATAATGAAAATATCCCCATAGAAAAAACACCATGGCAAACAATGTAAACAATTATTTTGTTAATATTCCCCTTACTTTAAGCAACAATTAACAGTTATGTCTCCAATGGTAAATACCAGCATGATGGCAATCCCATCAGATGAGCATTAAGTTCTAAAAGTCATTAAATGCTTGAAATCCAAATTGTCCTCTGGTTTGGATGATGCACCTGTATCAATAATTAAAAAATTGCTCCACATGTTGTCGAACCTATAGTGCACATAGCAAACTTGTCCCTTAGTGAAGAGATATTTCCGGATAAACTAAAAATCTCTAAAGTGATACCTCTACACAAAAATGGTGACAGACATAAAATAGAAAATTACCAACCTATATCTCTCCTCCCATACTTCTCCAAAATACTTGAGGAATTTATGAAAATCAGGGTTACAAAATATCTAGAAAAACATAAACTAATAAATAACAGTCAACATGGCACAGTACAGAAACAGCCATATTGCACAGAAATAGTAAGAAATTTTGACTCAAATAAACAGGTTGTTGGAATTAATCTAGATTTAGCCAAAGCCTTCAATACTGTGAACAATGTAATATTACTAGGGAAACTTTAAGCAATATGCATCAGGGGTACCGTTAAAAATTGGTTTGAATCGTATCTGCAAAACAGGTCACAAGTTGTTGAGCTGAGGTCATCCAAGAATCTTCACAATTTTAAACCCATATCTGAACCAAAACAAATTTAAATAGTTGTTTCTCAGGGCAGCATTCTGGGCCCATTGTTATTTCTAGTTTATATCAATGACATACAGGCTCCAGACAGCCCAGCCAAAATTCTACTATTTGCAGATGACACGAGTATCATAATTAGTGATAAAAAAGAATCACTGTGTACTACAGCAGAAAAAATGCTCTCATACATACAGTCATGGTTTTATTCAAAAAGGGCTATCATGCACCAATGTATTTACATCAGAGACGAAAATGGTAAAATAGGTCTAAGCAATAACCACACATGTAAATTACTAAGAAAGTACTTTGATCAATTCTTGAACTGTAGATAACTGAATTGTTAGCTAGAATTTCCAGATATTTGATGAAAACATGGAAGCAGATCTACCACCTACAGCAAACAAACAAACAAACAAACAAACAAAAACCCTGAAAAACAACAAAGCCAGTGGAGAAGAAATAAAATCATCTCAACCATAACTGGTGTCAAGCAGAAATGACAACTAACCTTCAGATTATGTCTGAAGAAATATGGGAAACTGAAAAGATTCCAGAAGACTGGGAAGTGGCTCCTATCCATCCTGTGCACAAAAAAGTCATAGGCATTATCTAAATAATTGCACAGGTATATATCTGTTGCCAGTGGGCTGTATTATTTTTAACAATATTACTAAACAAGGTAGAAGTAACACTTGACAGCCATTTGGGAGAATATCAAAGTGGATTTAGAAAGATCGAATCTGTCTCAGAACAGAATTTTAACTTTTAGTCCATACAAATTTTAAGACATAGTTTTAACATTTACAGGTTTTAGAAAAGCATTTGATTGACAGATAAACAGTGGGTAAAGTGACTCGAGAACTTGGCATTACACTAAACTAGCAAACCTTATTCGTGAAACACCCACACACTGAAGCATAAATAAAGTTATGGTGTGAAACACCTAAGGCACTCAAAATAACAGGTGAAATGCAGGGTGACAACATGTTTCCACGCCACCTCAACTGCATCTTAGAGGAAATAGTAAGATAATTGAAACAAAAGGCAAAGAACATAAGCTATCACAATGAGACTGGAGACTTCAGGAAAAAGAGATACTGAAATTCAGTGTCTAGTATTTGCAAATGATTATGCCATTCTTTATAAAAATATAACAAATTCAGAAATACAAATCAACCTCTTAGAAGGAATACCTAACAAAGCAGCTTTAAAAGTTTCTGTAGGAAAAATGTTTTAGGGCAAACATAAAAAAATGACCCAGAAATCCTAGTAACAGGTAATGAACTGATAAAGAGGATTTATAAATTTAAATGTTTGGGAGGAAAGATTCAAGGCAATGCCTTCAAAAATATTTGCTGTAGACAAAATAGTATGTAAAATGGAGAAAGCATATGATATAAACATGAACATTTACAACAAGATGTGTGTGTCTAAAAATTTGAAAATACAGCACTACAGCACAGTAGTAAAACCAGAATGTCTCTATGCAAGTGAATGTTTAATGTTGAATTATGAGTTATACAAACTTCAAGTCCTAGAATTAGGAATCATTTGAAAAATACTCAGGCTGCTAGGAAATCCATGAGTATGAATATTAAGAAGTAATGAAGTATATTGCAGCATAGGAAAAACAATTGAAATGCTGCAGAAGAGCTGACTATTATTTTTTGGACATTTATACAGAGTGAACAGCAACAGGTTAACTAAACAGATTGTTTAGCATCTTTGGGACAAGATGTCAACAACAGGACAGATTCAAGTAGTTAGGAAAGATTTGGAAAGAAATACAAGAAAAAGACCCAGCAGAATGATAGGATTTCAAGAAGAAAGTGTTGCAAATGGAAGCATTCCAAGGCAGGAAGAAGAAGAGGAAGACAGGGTCAGAATGGTCTGAGGAAGAGAAAAGGATAGATAGTGAAGACGAAGGAAACCTGGAAGAAGAACAAAGGAGGAAGCATTGAAATTAGTATGTGGTCATTAGATACCCCAAACAGAAAAACAAAAAGAAGAAGAATGTCTGTGATGTCATTAATATAAAACATCAATATCAACGGCCCCACACACTTCCTTGGAGCACATCTACAGTTACATCTACAATGTTCCATACAGTTCTATGCAGTGTCCTATGTACCGATATATCTTCAGCCTTGTCACGAAGCTCATTTCATTTGTACATATTTTTTATTTAAACCACCCACCATCAATGCATTATGATGTTGGTACATCATTAGAACATTAAATGTTGGGAGCAAAAACAGAGAGACGTCTTAAGTGAACACTGTGCACTGTGTTATTGTTACTTATGCAGCCGATACCAATAATGTAAGAGTGAGCACACAATGTATGCTTTAAGTCAGCCTTTCCCATCATTGTGTTTTGTGTTGTTGGGGGCATTACATGTGATCTAAGACAAGTTCATATGCCTAGGGATCAAAGGATACAGTTGTCTTTTCCACCATTTTTACGAAGTACATTACCTTGTTCTCACTTAATGTGGACACATTCTTTTAGGTAAATTGTCATTCTATGAATATTATGTTGACACAAAGCACTGCTACATTTTAATTTAAAATGGCTAAGTCAGCAAAATGAGAACAGTGGAGTTTATGAATATGTGGTTTCAATGGTAATGTTTTCACCATGTATGGGGATAATGCCATGGGACAGAGCATGGCAAGGAAAGATTTTCTAATTTAAAGGATGATTGTTTTGACATTATTGACCCTCCATTTTCAGAAAGACCTTCAGCATTTGATGAAGATCATCTGGATGCATTAATCCACGATGATGCACATCATTGAACTCAAGAACCAGAAAATGTGATGAAGTATGACCATTCCGTCACTGTGCAGCATTTGAATACAAAGGAGAAGGATCAACAATAAATCATACGGGTACCACATGCCAAACCATATAAATCAGTGGTTGGCCTTATGTACATTACCCTCTTGCTTGTTCTTGATTAGTGGGTGAATACCACTGACCATTTCTAACCTGTATTGTTACTGATGACTAGAAATTTTGTTTTTATGCTAATGTAAGAGAAAGAACCGAAAGGAATGCTGTAGTCCAAACAGAGCAGCAGTGCCACATCGACATTTGAGCATCCACACAAGATAATGTTATGGATATTGTGCAGAGATCCGGTGTTAGAATATTGCTGTGGGGTGTGGGAGCCTTACCAGGTGGGATTGACGGAGGACATCGAAAGGGTGCAAAAAAGGGCAGCTCGTTTTGTATTATCACGTAATAGGGGAGAGAGTATAGCAGATATGATATGCGAGTTGGGATGGAAGTCATCAAAACAAAGACGTTTTTCATTGCGGCGAGATCTATTTATGAATTTTCAATCACCAACTTTCTCTTCTGAAAGCGAAAATATTTTGTGGAGACCAATCTATATTGGTAGGAATGATCATCAAAATAAAATAATAGAAATCAGAGCTCCAACAGAAAAGTTTAGGTGTTCGTTTTTGCCATGCGCTGTTCAGGAGTGGAATGGTAGAGAGATAGTATGATTGTGGTTGGATGAACCCTTTGCCAAGCACTTAAATGTGAATTGCAGAGTAATCATGTAGATGTAGATGTAGGTGACCATGTGGTGTACTACGAGTTGCTTGCATGAGGTGTAGCTTTCCTGTTGGTATTTACTGTCAACAACAGACATCTTGCAGATATAGTCCCAGAAAAACATCCAGGAAGACTGTGTGAAGTGGTGCTATTCCACAGTAACAGTCACCAGCATTCTGCTAGACTGGCAACAAACACTATAGAACAACTGGGTTGAGAAGTCATTTTGCACCCACCCTTTTCATCTGATCTTGCACCCTCAGATTTCATCTTCTCTGCTCTCTGTTCAATGATCTTGACATACTTCCTTTGGGGTGAAAATACACTTTGAACATGGCTCTTTGCTACAAAACCACATGATTTCTACAGTTGTGGATCCAGAAAGTTATCCCAACAGACTGAAGTGAACAGCGAAACAAATTATATTATTTCCGATGATTTAAGTCTCCAGTATGTATAGTCTGAGTTTTTTGACTTGTAGGAAACACTACAGTGTTATGCATCAGCCTAAGACGTTCGATTGGCCATGAAAGGGTTAATCTGGAAATAAGCAGTAAAAGGCTAAGCCAGGAATAACATTGTTGCGTTCTGTCCCTCTGCCAACCAGATAAATTGTCATAAACCTGCAGGCCAACTGAGTGAGGAGTTGTGGTGGACAGATTTAATGCAAATGTCATATAGGGGATGGGGTGGCAGAGGGTGTAACATAGGAGGTACAGGTACAGGTACAGAGCTAGGCATGGGAAAGGGCAGTGTAGGGGTGGCTAGTACTGAGGGAAGGATTGTGAAACTTAAGTTAAGGGGAACTCCAAAATTTTCAAATTAGGGAAGCTGGTATGGGAGTAGAGGGGGTGAGAGGAGTATGAGATGGGTCTCGAGAATGGAGTACACAAGTTGTGAAGCCACCAACAAGTCAGCCACTTTGTACTCAATAGCATGTTGTCACCGGGTAGTCAATAACACTCTTGGCAGGCGGGGGATTGAGAGTAGCTGTGGCACCCAGATGGGTCAGGCTATTTCACACATCAGTCAGGTGGCAAAATTCATTACTACTTATCGTAGTGTGCCTATTTGTAATGTTTGCTTAACATTACAATGACAAATTTCTAAATGTCAATTTGGTACTTAAAAATTTGTCTTTCTTCTCTTTGACCACATTTCCCTCACAATCTACCACAGTACACATTTTCAATGCAACTGCACCTTTGTAACCAATCTTTCGTAGTTACAATAACACGGCCAATTTTCAGTATGAATTATGTATGACATAATTAACATCCAGTGTTAAGTTATAGTATAGAGTTTTTAAAAACTGTTTCACAAAAATTATTTAGCACACCACCAATGGAATATTAATGTCAAAGAAAAAGATGAAAAATAAAGTACCACATAATAAAATATTAAAGTCGTAACTTTAATGTGTAATTAAGCTACTGAAGAAAGCAAATATCTCACCTGCCAACAGCTCCTCCATCCTCAACTTCTGCGGCATCTGCAAAAATATTAAGAAGCTGAATAACTTTACATCAACAGAATTTGAGTGTAAATCAAACATCTTGATATGTGGCAGTGGTTGTCTTCTCACTGCACATGCTCATTTTAATGTCAAGAAGTTGCTAAATTAAAATAGTGATGGCGATTAGGAATCAGGTGCTGTGGCAAGTACATACATGTGGAATTTTATAAAAGTGAGATTGATGAAAACTGCATAATGATCCAAGTGAAGAACCACAACATATTTTAATTTTAATTGTCTGAATTCATTACAGCTGCCATATACAGCCACTGTCACAGAGAAGGACAAAGGTGCCCACAAAAAGCAAGGCAACATTGGTGTTTGGAGGCTGGTGTAAGGACACTGCCAGTGACCGAAATAATGGTACAGCTTAGTTTGCTGGAATGAACACCCCTCATGAAAGGGGAAAGGAATAACAGACCATTATAAAATTACAGACTGTCACAGTTAGGAGATAGAGAAATTATGTCATGTACAATTCTGATAGTGTCTCCATTGGATTTCAAGTTACTGAGAACCAGCAGATCCCAAAGTGTTGAGCCACAGCAGTTCACGTAGCACACGTCGCAAATGACATGCCATGTAGTGTAGCAGAGTTGTGGCAGCTTACAACTATGTGACTCACTTTCTTTTGTATTAGTAGTGTGATATTGATAGGAAGCCATAAAGGCCACATGAATACCGAGAATCCTGATCGAAACACTTTAAACTATCTACAAGTACTGTAATGACTGCATACCTACAAAACTGGAGGACACTGGCCTCAACAATACATTATGATTTTATGAGCTTTGTCTATTTAGGGGTGTACTAACCTGTTCCAGAGTGTTGTTGTGTTAGAGTAATTCTTCATCAAAGTTCATATTTTGGATTCCAACATGCTAATAGCTGCCCCAGAGGTAAGGAGGTTTAATGTGTCGAGGGTATGCCCACAGATACTTAACATGCATGGCCAGCACATAAGTTTTCATTTCAATTGAGTCACACTACCCTGTTAGGGAGCTTCTTACAGATGCAAGCAGTTTGTTCAAGGTACATTGTTGGTTAGGGTTTGGATAGTTATTTTCTATGTATTTTGTGTTTATTAGCACATGCTCAGTTAGCCCCCAAACTACACTGAATAGCTCTTGTTGTTCACACTGCTACAGCAGACTGCAATGTGATTGAAATATAGCACTGTAGGCATCCAAATCGCTATTGATGGCATTCTCCTGCAAAAATGCATCAGTGGCAACTGGCATCAGTGTATCAGCCTCACTGATTTGTACCTGTACACACAGAACAAGTGAGACTTGTGTGTATCATAGTGAATGACTAGGTGGAAGCCACTTCATACTGTGGACAGTGTTAAGGTGATATGCAGAAAAGTATATCTAATTTACAAAGAAGATAGTGTAGGTGTCTTGAAGTGTACTATGTGACATTGGTAGCAATGATATATGGCATCATAAATCTCAAATACTGTAACAGCCTAGCACATGTTCATAGCAACACTGCAGAGAGCAACAATGACAGCATGAAGAACCAGCATAAAGGTGTGGGAGTTTAAACAATTGGAAAATTTTATATCCAGCAACTAAAGGAACTATATGCCAATTTGGATACACAGCTTAACCAACAAAACTATCATCAACAAGTGTGGTACTCAGTACTGATGACTTAACATCAG